>NC_056733.1:1690256105-1690313605 GCF_019279795.1 Protopterus annectens
TTATTACAGCCCATTATCTAAGTCTGTAGGTATGACATTTAACTATGGAATGCCAGGGTTCTCCGGGTGATCTGTAGTCCATCCCATTATCCCATTGTGTGTACACTTATCACTTGGTATTCCATAGCATGTTCAGCTTTAGATAAGACCGTTAACCAGATGTCACTGAACTGTATCATATTCACCCCTCCAGACTCTCACTTAAGCCAAGGATCTGAACATTCTTTCTATGCATAACCTATTTTCCAAGGACTTGTTCTTAGTCAGGTAACTGAACATTTATCAGTTTATATAGCTTGCTCACCTAGCATCTCCACTCCCATCCAGCTTAGTACTACAGCTCTCATTCACGTTAAGAGACACTTTTAACGCTCACTCTAGTGTTGGATAGCAGCCATTTCCTACCAAAACACTGATTAAGAATGCTGTCCAATTTCTGCTTCATACTCAGACTTCAGTAAATCAAATCTTTACCAGTCCTCACTTCAACATCCATGGATCCCAGTAATTTTAGCTCCAAAGCTCTCATTCTGCCATGTAAATATATGAAATTATTGTTTTGATGAGACTTTGGCTATTAGATTAATTCTCCCTTAATATTTCTGACTTAACATCACCCAGTAAGAGATATCATTTTCTTAATTCTTGCCCAGTCCTAATTGAAGCAATTTGTTTAATCAGAAATATACATGACCCATGCTTATGTTTTATAATACAACCATCTATATGTGTTCAACAAGTGACACTGGAAGTGACATTGGAAATTAGATCAGAGTAATAATAATAATAATAATAATAATAATAATAATAATAATAATAATAATAATAATAATAATATTATAAATCAGGCAGCTAAATTAATTTACATTTATTGCCAAAGCTACTAAAAAGTTCAAGTTACACACATCATGTACGAGGTCGATATACAGGAGCAAGCATGCGCATGTACAAATATTCAGACACGTGCGCACAAACAAACACACACACACACACACACACACACACACACACACACACACACACACACACACACACACACACACACACACACACACACACACACACACACACACACACACACACACACACACACACACACGCACCTGACTTATTAGAGAGCTTTGCAAAGCAAACTGCAATAGTACTTCTATGTACTTATTTAACTCACCTTATATGTTATCATATTATGTAATATGAAGCTCACTTTTAACATTAATCCCATACTATGCTTCTAACATTTTATTTTTTTTCCTTGAGAATAGAGTTCTAGCAAATTTATATAATGTTCTGTAATAATTTTTGTATTCAACGATTGAAATGTTATGTAATAATCTGCTATTACTTTTTGTACATGCATTTATATGTTAACCATTTTATGTTTATCTTTTTGTTAATCTGTTTAAGTGGAGTTTATCTCCACGGGCCTCTGCTGAAAATGGACATGCATCCAGTTAGACTAGCCTGGTCAACAAACGTAAAAAAAAAAATAAGAAATAGTATCATGTGCAACCTAGTTTGCAAATGTTAGATGTACATGTGCATTGCTTTACTTACAGAAGCCTGCATACTGCTTATTTTACTTAAAGAAGTCTGCATACTGATTCTACGCTTGGTTATGGCAGAAAAGATTTTACTGGCCTAGTGCACCTACTGAGTTAACAATGTGTGTACATATGCATATGATACATAAATGCATAGCTATATTATTTAACACGCATACACTTGGAGACATTTTTCTGTACCTCTCTTCATGCAATCCCAGAAACAATTTCTAGTAAGCCCTGAAATACACATGCTTTTGAGTTTTTTCCATTTAATTTGCATTAAATGGACACTTTATATTACTTAACCAGGCAGCCATTAATAACTACTATATTGTTTTCTAAAAAGTGATTTTAATCCCTATTAAGCATTAATCACTTCTAAACTAATATTCTATAAAACAAATCAATTACATTATTTGAGCATATCCTCCCAAAAATGACATTATAAAACAAAACAAGGTTCAGAAGTGGGTCTTTAACTGAATGTTTACTTGATATATAGCTGTTATTTGAAAAATGGTTCCTCAGATTGTCATATTTCATTATAAAAAAGAATAAGATACTTTAGTCATTATTCAAGCATTGTATCTCTCCCCTCCGTTTGCTAACAACACTGGCAGCAAATTAATCAACTTCAGCATTTCAGCTGCAATTGATTTTGATCAGCATTTTCCTTTACCCAAGGGGTAAAGCTGAAAATAAGTAGACTTAATATGAAGGAAGTATGAAATGGGAAAACAAGGAGAGAGAGGGAGAAAGAAGAATACCTCAGGGAGTAATTACTGTATTTTGTAAATGGTGACAGTTACTTACTGTGCAGGTGCTGATCTTTAAAAGAATCATCTTGAATGCACTCATTGTAGCTTTGGATTTCATGTGCTATTACACACACATAAAATTATATATCCCTATATATATAGGTGCGCAACTATAAATACATGCACACATTGTATATCTATCTGTCTCTCCATCTATATATCTATGTATATATATATATATATATATATATATATATATATATATATATATATATATAGATATATATATATATATATATATATATATATATATATATATAGATATATATATATATATATATATATATATATATATATATAGGAAAGTGCCTTGTGTATGTGTTTGTGTGTGTCTTTTTCAAAATGTGACTGCCAGCTGTTTACACTTCATCAAATAATATTTTAAAAGCATGAAGTCTTTCACTTTTGTAAATGACTCAGTCCATTTGTTTCTCTCTTTGTTGATGTTTAGTTTAAAACAATGAAAGTCATTAAACATTGCAAGGCAAAACTTCTGACTAGCAAAATAATTTCACAAGCCTTGACCAACCTTCTTCTTGAGATGCCGGCATAAAACTGTAGTATATCACATATAGCCTGGTGTTTGTAGCTGCATTTGCAGTACCAAAGAACTGCTCCAGTACTCTTTTACACCATTTCATTTCAGAAATGCTGAAAGAAACTAAAAATAATTTGTATCAGTCAGTGCTGTCTGTACTCAAGTATCAAACTGTTCACTGTAAAGAAATAAGGGAAAATATTCCATTAATAGATTGTAGCACCACAGTTAATGGCCTGACACTTATGGAATTAATGTATTTGAAAGCATATGTCTACACAGCTCATTTGTTACCCGACTGCTTACCTCAGCAAGATTGATTAATGAATTAAGCTATGAAGCAGTGAAAGTCCTCTAAGACCTGGAATTAAAATAAACAATCATCATTCAGCACAAAATGTGGCTTTATCAAAAACAGTGCTGCTTGCATATCTTACCCAAATGTAGAAGGTCACTCTGCAGTAACTTTTCTTACCAACAGTCTATATAACAATCTTCATTGTTTGAACCAGCCTATCTCCAAATCTCTTTTAGAAGAAAAATAAATTGCATTAAACTGTACTACTACATAAGAATGAAAACAATGCAAGACATGATAAGTTTTCGTGACGTCCTGCACATTTCTGTTTAATTGGTATTCAGTTCTGTAGTACTGTGTCTGGACTGACATTTATAAGATAACATAAAATGGGAAGTGAGAAAAATCAAGTTTATTGCTATGTGGATGGTGAACTAATATTTCATTGTTATCTTAGACTTTTTAATTGATACCAGTTAGAATAAAGAGGAGATATTACATTTTGCATTTGTCTCAAATAAAGGCACTATACTGTTAAGACATTTCGACTTAAAAAGGGGAATAAACATTTAGGTTTTTCCCCAGAAAATATTGTTATAGCTAAATGATGCTTTCCTTTGTGGTAAAACATGCATTGTGACAGATTTTGTAATTAGCAGATTCATTACAAATTGGGTAGAATTAGACATTTGGAATGATTGTCCAGCTCTTGATTTCAACAACAGCACTAAAAACAATTAGATTTGTCAATGTACAACTGGACAATGTTACTTTACTGATCTGCAGAATGTTCTTATATTCATTGTCGTCATTACAAAGATTAGCATATTGTCAAGTGCATGGAAACTATTCATATCTTAAATTAATACATTCGGAGGATTCCTCAGATACAGTGTTGTACTTAGATTGCTAATAGTGCATCATTAGACTTAGGGTATTATTTTTATAGGGAGAGTAGCACATGGAAACTTGTGCCCCAGCTTTACATAAGTTTGTTAGGGTCTCTAAAGCATGGCTTGAGGTCACATTTATTGAACAGTCATAGTCTGAAATGGGGTCAAGATTGAAACATGAAACCATTTCTTCCTGCAGCAAAAGGCCAATTTATATTATTTGGTTATGAAAAGCCTATATAGTTTTTGAATTAGCCCACTTCATTTGTTTAACATTAAAGCTCACTGTACAATAATTTCTTAAACCTAAACCTCTAGAATGCACTTCTACATATCAAATGTAAGAAACATCTGTGTTTTACATACCCCTAGTTACGGTAAAAAAGGTTATCCTGTAGCTACAACATAGGGGTTTATCAGGGACCTGGGGACCCAGGTTGATAGTAGTCTGTCATTCGACACCCATGTATGCAGTTCGACACCCATGTAGCTAAAGTAGTTAGGAAGTCTTAAGGGAAGAGTTCTCATATCAGGGAGGGATTTCATGGTCCTCTTTACTCATCCATCAGACCAATGATTGAGTACAAGACCCTTGAATGTGTATGTATCCCCACTTGCCGCAGCTGGAGGGCCCAAAAGTTCCTCCTGCAAAAGGATAAAGGGTAAGCAAATCTGTCCTATGCTGCCCGACTGCTGAAAGATGCCCTCCAGCCACCGACCAGTGCTCTGCTCAGAGGTGACCTTTTGCCTAACATACAAGGCCATCACCATACAAGTAACATAGAAATGATCCACCTCAAAATCTAGATCCATCAGAGCCACAAGGGAGGGAGACTTAAACCTCGACAGCGACTATTAATAGAACGTGTGCTGGAGGATGGATTCATCACCCAAAGACTCCACTAATGTGGACCTGAAAACCCGGTACTGTGAGCAAAAGCACCTGGTCGCCCCTTGTTCAAGAAATCTTGACCAATGGATGGGAGATGGATGGATATAGACAGGAATTACCTCACCTCCACTGTCACTGCTCGACAGAGGCAAGCAAAAATAATGGGTATAGTTCCCCATATACTAAAGGGGTGGCCCACCACAAAACAATGGGCTAGGCTTATAAATGCCCTCGGGCAGATAGCCTAGTATGAACCTATGAACCTATGAACCTATGAGTATTGATACGAGTGTTAACTATGACTTCAAAAATGCTATGCAAACCTCCATGAGTATGATTTATCATTTAGTGAAATTGATAAGCATGCTATCTTAAATAAGAGTACCAGAAAACAACACATAGGAGAATGATATGCTGTTCAAAAGATTAGACAGGTACAGCATACAGTAACTCTAGTCACATTCATAAGCAACAAATCTGTTTATACATTTTTTGCCATGATCAGTTTTGTACTATATGTTGATGCCTACAGCCTTTGATGGTTTATTTGTAATAATCTTTCAGGTTGTAAAGACACTCCCCCGGATTTACCAATCTTCCATGCAGGACTAGCTTAGTCCTGCACGAAACCGGCTGTTTAGGAGCTGGATGGCAGCTTGCCATGCATATTAATGAGGCACACTCCCTGAGCTCCTAATTTTACATGGAGCATGTAAGAGTGCAGGGGGCATGTTTGAGAGCAGAGCTCACAGAATATACATGCCCCCGCAATGAAGAACAGCAGAAACACCCAAGAAATGAGCGAGAACGCTCATAGGTATCCGCATATCCCCACCAACATTCCCCCTGGTGTACAACAGCAAATAAATACAAATAAAATGAACAAACCTGTATTTCTTTATTTTTTTTTAAATCCAATTAAAGCTAACCATAGGTGCACGGGTGTGCCCATCATTTAGCTATGGTTAATGCAGCTTAAATGGCTGAAGAGGATAACAAGGAAGATATATGCAAATGAAGCAGCATAGCAATAGTGTAGTGGGTAGAGCATTCGCCTTATGAGCAGGCATTCCCGGTTCGAGTCCCACTCCACTACATTCCATTTTCCATGGCAAAGCATGTTATGACCAATAGACCAATATTTTTGTTGCATAACCCACTAAATAACATATATTTGTGAACTGGAGTACTGCAGCAAATGCACATGTGCAGTGTCAGTGTCATAATGAATAAAGTACTAGCAAGCAGGTTTAAGCACCAATAAGCAGTAGTAAGCATATTTAAGCACTAGTTAGCAAGTTTAAGGCCGTTTGCATAGGTGTAAGCAATGCACACACAGGTTAAGCAATTTTGAATCTAACTCTCTGCATGCATATGTAACCAGAGTTTAGCATTGCTTACCCTCGCGCAAACCCATGCAAACCCACTTACAACTGCTCAAAAGTGCCTTAAACACTCTGTATCCAATGACCCTTGTTCTGCCATCAACAAAAAAAACAGCCTTACATGACTTGAACCCAGGACCCTATACACTATAATTACAGTAGTTAACCACCAAGCCATCACAGCAGTACAGAAGAATGAGGTATCAGCAAACAAGTCTTCACTATAGTAAAATCAAACTGAACCTGCGAAAGGAATCAGTATACAGATATCTGTTCCATAACCCACTACATAACATAAATATGTGAACTGGAGTACAGCAGTAAGCCCAGACGTCAGGTGTAATTGTAATATAGTATTGACGTCCCCAATAAAACACAAGGACCCCATACAGTGTATGTACACATGAATCATGGATACTAGGCATACATATAAGATGTAATGAGTAATAAACAATGCCAAAAAGGAAATATAATGCAAAGTCAAATGTAAGCAATGCTAAGCATTGCACAGGCCAGCTTAGGAGGTGTAAGCAATGTATAGGCCAACTAATTCAATATGCCCAGTTTTATATCCCTTTAAACAATGCCAGCCTTAGGTAAGCAGGTTTGCCCATAACTTAGCTTTTTCAAAACCAGCCAATCATGAAAAAGTGTGGGAAATTGGCCCTACTTAAACCCAAGAGAAGGGAATACATCTCATAACTGGTTGTAGCTTCCCTTGCAGGCACTATGTCAGGAAGGGGTGAGGGTGTTCACTTTTGGGCACAGTGCTGGTGCATCCAGGAGTCCAAAGTCATGGTAGGACTCCTTGTCAAAGACCATGAACAGAGACTGCTGCAGGGTCAGTACCAGGGTTCCCAATATAAGGCGGATGCCTGGGACCGTCTCGCCCGTGACCTCACCAGTGCCACTGGCATACCCCGAACTGGGGAGCAGGTCAGGCATCACTATGCTGACCTGAAGTGGCATAAGGGGGACCTCTTGGGGCAGTGGGTCCAAGAGGCTAGAATGGCAGGGGATGTCCCAGCTGTGTATAAGTATCACCCCGCTAAGTGTGTAATAATTGCCAGCTCATGGTTATCATGGATAGGTATGGCTAAATATTCCTCTTATGTCCTCCACAGCTGCAATTGAGTGGGCCGTGAACCAGGAGGCCCATGGTAGTCACCTGGAGAGGTTGCGATGTGAGGCAGGTCAGTAAAACTCTTGCATGTACTGTCATAGGAAATAAATCTAAATATATTAGTAAATTCATTGCCTGTATAAAACCTGTATTGTTTAAGGCAAGTAGTGCATACACCAGAGAATATGGCAGGAAAAGACTCATATAGTATGTATGTAAATGAAAGCGTAATAGCCTGACAATAAAGGTCTGACTGCTGGACTGCATGTGTGTACTCTGGTATCATACGGTAATGTAGATTTGCATTCATGTAATAGTACTGTTGTAATAAGCACTGTTACCCACACCATGCACCATAAATAGAATGTGTAGGAATGCCTGTATATGACTGGTGTAATCCCTAGAGGCCCTTTAGTACAACTGAAAGACACATAGACAGAAAACAGGGAAAAGGCAGGCATCAAAACCTGAATAGCACATGCAACTGAGATGTGAACTGTTTTTTTAGCACACACAGCCATGGTTCGAATCCTGCCAGTGGTAGTAGTCTGCATAAAGAATCATACCTCACAACTGTACAGATATGTCCAGAATGTCCAGTAGAGTGGCCCATATCTGTTGCCTGTCAACCTGTCCCCCTGGGAAATCAATGGGATGACCCCAGATGTATAGGCAGCAAACAGGAAATACAACTGATTGACACACATCTATGAGAACAAAGCTGGCACACTGACAACTCCCCAAAACCTTATGAGACTAAGAAGCCACATATGTCTCATTTACACCCCCATCTTGTCAAGTTGTGGCCAGAGTGTGTACAGTAACAGAGTGATATGTATATGCATAATACTAATGTGGAATCTGGTACTGTGTGTAGCAACATTCAGGTAGTGCTAAAAAACATTTCTCATACAGGTCTGTCAGATACCAACACTGTGCCCAGAAATACAAGAATGATACCCTGCACTGGTACTGTTTACATTGGTATTGTATGGCATTGCGAGTGTTGCAGTTGCTCTGAATAATGAGGTATTACTCATCACTGTCGCCCACACTGTCCTACAAAATATAACTGTCTTGGAAATCTGTATAAGAGTGTTGTAATACAAGGTCAGAATGCTGCCCTTATTCATGAGAATCCAAAGATCATTGGTATAAATATTTACAATCAGTATAATTCCAAGATAATGCTTTATGCAGATGATATCTTGCTCACTTTATGTAATTCACAATCAGTTCTCTTAGAATTAGATTCTGTGATGAACCATTTCTAGAAAATCTCGGGTTTACATTTCAATAGATCTAAATCTAAACATATGCTCTTAAATAAGAAAGGAACTGTACAATCAGATAATCATTACATTATTGGTGCAATCTCAGATTCTCTTGATTATCTAGGAATAACACTATGTAAACCCATAGAAAACACAACTGAATATAATTATAAAAATATTATAAATTTAATAAATAAACATACAAATAGCTGGAACAAAATTCTCATCACCTTTGAAGACAGCTTACAATTAATAAAAAATGACACTTTTACCAAAAATACACTACATAGCTCTAGTTCTTAACTTTTCTTATAAATATCACTACATTAAAGATATAAACAGATTACTAATGAAATTCCTCTGGTTCCCCAAAAGAAACAGAATAGCTTTTTTACATCATATTAGATCTTGGGAGCAAAGGAGGAATCAAATTCTCAGATATTGAAACATATATTAATGCATCCATATGTAAGATTATTTTAAACTGGATTAATCCAAATTATCACTCGGCTGGAGTGCGGGGAGTGCCTTCTATGTGGAGTCTGCATGTCCTCCCCGCGATTGGGTGGGCATTCGAAAGGCATGCGTAAATGGGCGTGCCTTCGTTGAAGGTTGAACGTCAAGCTGGCACCTCGGCATTCGTCAAAATCTACTGCCAATCATTAGCGAACCAGAGTTCTACTGTGGCGACCCCTAACCAGCAAAAGCCGAAAGACAACAACAACATCACCCTAGTTGGAAACTATTACATCTAACCTTTCTAATTAATTAAAATGCCCTGTTAGCCAAACTTCCATTGAATAATTATTTTAATAAGTTCTGGTACTTCTTATGTCATATTACCCAACACAATATTGCCAAACCCACAAAATTAAATTCATTAAATCATTATTTTAATTTGTTCAGAAAATTTGTTAACTCTAATGCTGATATTAAGACCTGGTTTGAACTGCTAACACCCTTTAAAATTACAAGGAATTTTCCTGATAAAATACATCTCAGTGTTTTAGATAGTTGGGAATCCAAGAACTTTATATGTTGGTATTAATGCATAAATGACACTAAAGTTTTAGACTCTCAGTTTCATATAAAAGAGCATGGTTTACTTCCTCAAAACTGGTTAATTCTACGAACTATCTTAACTTATTCTTAAGATTTATGCATAATACTTAAAAATTCATCTTATCAAGAAACACCAAAGAGGATAATGCTCATGTGTGAAACTTTACATAATAGCTTTCATACAAATAACATTATTTCAAAATCATATAACATGTTAATTGTTTATAAGCCTAACATAAATCAAAGATACTGGAACTTTATATTCAAAGGCTGTTCTTTTAAATTTTCACATGATGAAAAACAAACAAATTATGTTATCCATCAAGCATACTTCATGGTCTCATTACTGGAGTGTTTTTTGCTTGGCAATATCTCCATAGGGCATTTCTGACACCAGATAAGATAGTTAAAATCAATAATAGCTCCAGAGCATCCTGCTGGAGATGTACAGAACATACTAAAGCTGACTGGGCACACATTTTTATGATTGTCGTAAATTAAAGGGCTATTGGAACAGCATAGCAGATTTTCTCAAAGCATTATTCACTAATTCTTTCTTATTGTCTAAATCATTAGTTCTTTTCAATGTGAATGAATGTTACTTTTTGAATAAGAATAATTCATATTTACTATGGTCAGTACTTGCTATCGCCAGAAAATGCATCACGAGAAGATGGAAAACTAGCTGCCCACCCACTGTTGAGGATTTCTTGTCTTCAGTGAAAGAACTGGCAATCAAAGAATCTAGGACCAAAGAACTTAAAATCAATCCAAAGACATTTGTTAATAATCCTTGGACAAAAGTTTTAGCACTTATTGAGACTTTACAAATGGACCACAACTCTTTCTGAACTGATACTTATACTAAAGAACTTGTGTATTTTAACTGTGATCTGCAGTTTTGTTTCAGGCTTGTGTGTATATTGTGAATAGTTTTAACCTTGTTTGTTAATAATTTGACATAGAATGAGAATACTGTTTATCATTTGTTGTCTTTTACCTTTCTTGGAAAACTTACTAAAATATTTTGAAAAAAAAAAGAATACAGGAGAATTATAACACAGAAAGCAGATAGGAGATATGCAACAATATCTATATAGCACACACAACTCTGATGGACAGTGTTTAAGTTGTAGCAGACACAGCCATGGTCTGAATCCTGGGAGTGGAAGTAGGCTGCATACAGAATCATACCCCACAACTTTACAGGTAAGAGCAGAATGTTCACTATCTGGGCCCATATCTGCTTCCTGCCCCCCTGTCCCCTTGGCAGGTCTGTGGGATGATCCCAGATGTTTAGCCAGCAAACAGGGAATACAAGTGATTGTCAAACATCTATGAGAACAAGCCTGTCACTGTAGCAACTCCCAACACTGTTAGGAGAGTAATAAGCCAAGTATGTCCAGTCTACACCCCATGTTGTCAAGCTGTGGCCAGAGTGTGTACAGTAACAGAGTGAGATGTATGTGCATAATACTAATGTGTAATCTGGAACTTTGAGTGGCAACATTCAGGTAGTGCTAACAAATATTGCTCCCACAGGTACGTCAGATACGAAGACTGTGCTGAGAAATAAAAGCCATTATACCCTGTACTGGTATTGTTTACTCTGCTATTGTAGGGGATTGTAAGTGTTGCAGTTCCTCTGAATAATAAAGTATCACTGATCACTCTCACCCACACTGTGCTACATAATATAACTGTGTAGGAAAGCATGCATGTGTGTGTGTGTGTGTGTGTGTGTGTGTGTGTGTGTGTGTGTGTGTGAAGTCACTAAAAATTGAAGAGGGCAATAGTCTAGATATGTCCTGGTACACCTGCATGTGGTCAACACATGGCCAGAGTGTGTGCAGAAAGAGTTGCATAGCTATGTGCACAACATCAACCTGGAATCTGGGAGTATGTGTAAAAACAGTTAGTTAGTGTTAACAAACATTCCCTCCAAACATATACCAAGTAAGAAGTGTATACTGCAGGTAAAATCAGTTCAGGTATAACAATGAAGACAGCCATATCACTGTCTAAAGTAAGGCTATAGGGAAGTGTAGTAAGACTTGTAAATTACAGATAACAGCACTGACTAGGAAAGTAATGTGGACTACAGGAATATACTAGTTGTTAATTGACATCCCCCCCCTCATCCATATCTCCAACAATAAACAACATACCCAACCCAACCGATATGTAATGACTCCAATGTTCTAATAATGTAAAATTGTTTGATAAATACTTTAATTGTTCCCATGCATGTGCTATATTGAATTATTCCAACATTGGTGGCATGGTGCCATCAATGTACCTGCATGCTGTTCTTATTACCACTGTGGTCCCATATATGCATGTGTTCTGTTTGCTATGCAACTGTTCCATATCTGGTGTCTGGGTTAATGGGAATATCTATTCATGTTGTTATACCTAACCCTGGAATGTGATGACTATTACTAACCCACATACGATAAAATCTAAACACTATAGCACATTTGGGAAGACCAGTCCCAGCGGACCCACCTGTCCCACCACAGCTGGCTGTGACACTGGGCACCAGCATGTCTGGGGCCCAACCTGGGACCTCCCTTTCCATTGGTCCTGTACCACCTTAAGGTGGAACCACCTCAGGGGATGGGGCTCACCCACCCCCGGGACCGGGTGCAGACTGGAACCTGTCACCCGTCACCAGGTCCGGGTCATAGTGCGTAGTGAGCTCAACCAGCAGCTTGGAGATCTGCTATGCCAGCTCAAGAGTCATGTGCCACAACTAGAGGGTTAGGCTGGCGCTGTGACTCAGCCCCCAGTACAGCCACCTTTGGAGCTGTGAAGGTGCAGTGGTGACTGCCCATGAGTGGGGGACCTCAGTCACACTGTTTCCACTAGGGGGCTCATGGGTTTCGGATTTCCCAACACCCCTCCCCATCAAGGTGTTTACCCCCACATGTGTCACATACTGCCCCTGTATGCATCTTGTTTGTCTTGTCTGTTAACCTACCAAACCTACCTCCTCAAATATACCTACTATCCCTCCCCAACATCCCACTCTCACTTGAAAAACAAAAGAAAAAATGGCAATCTGTTCCAAAAAAAAAAAGAATCTTTCCCCATACATAGCTGTCCATTTCAAACATGTGTCCACTGGACAAATGTAATCAGGTCTATTTGGCATCACGACTTATTATTGTTGTCCTCACCCCTCTCCCAGGGGTTTCAGTGTCCAAATCTACCTCCAAATTCAGTGTATATGCACAGCTGTTGCTGAAGAAGAAATGGGCAGCTATGGACCTTCCCCACAACCTTCCTGCACATCCCTAGCTATTTTCCCTACTGCTTTTCCCTCTTTGTGCACCTTTTTCACCACTTTCCTATCAACCTTTTTTTTTTCTTTTAAAGAAATTAGCACAGGGGTAAGCGGGAGTAAGCACTTTTAAGCAGCAGTAAGCGGGTTTAAGCCTGTTTGCATGGGGGTAAGCAATACCTACACAGGTTAAGCAATTTAGAAGCTAACTGAGTATAAAAAACAGTAACCAAAGTTAGCTGTGCTTACCTCCATGCAAACCCGTGCAAACCCACTTTGGAATTACCCGCCCCTGCTGTAAATCTGTTTTTGGACACTGTTACTGGGCCAGTCTCATTTGCTCACTCAACTGAGTACAGTGAGATCATATTTTGATTTCAGACATTCCTACCAGTCCCATCTCCTCTGCTGTGTACAGAGAGAGCACTTGGGAAGGGCATCCCCTATAGCATTTTAATTTGCTCTGTTCCCTCCCTCTCCACAAAAAAAAAAAAAAAAAAAAAAATTACTTATACTTTCTTGAGCTGCTCTTACATAACTGTCTTCTACCTTAATACCTTAACTTGCTGTTCTGTGTGCTTTTAAGTATTCAAGTGCCCTTATTTGATTTTTCATAAACTTGTTTTTGTCATTTTTAACTTATCTGCATTTATTTAAACTGTATTTGCCTTAATATTGCTACACACTCGTGTGCTAGCTTGTACTGCATTTAAAGTGTTTTTGCTGCTGTCATTAGCTCATTCTTTCTAATACAGAGAACACTTTTTGAGAAAGCTAACCCACTTAACTAAAATATACATATATATATATATATATATATATATATATATATATATATATACATATATATATATATATAAATATATATATATATATATATATATATATATATATATATATATATATATATATATATATATATATATATATATATATATATAATATATTTACACTTCCAAGCTTGTTTTCTGCCTTTCCTGTAAGTAATCTAGTCCAGATACAGACTTGCTGTATCCAGGACTGTTTGTAAGCTTCTGTGCCCCATGCCGTTCTATGTTGGAGGGAAGCCTTCTAGCTTATTAATGGGAGTTGTAAGCACAAAGTAGCCTATTTACCACAAGAGTAGTTTCTGGCCCAGAAATTGTAGTTTACTGGCTGTTTCAGCAGTTTTTCCATCTCTTTCAACTTTCTGGTTTAAAAGCCTGAGTTTGCGCTTGTTTCTTGCCTTGCCTGCAACTAGTTTAGTCCAGATACAGATTTGCTGTACCCATGAGTGTTTGTAAGCTTCTGAGCCCCCAAGTCTTTCTGCATTGGAGGGAAGCCTTTTAGCTTATCAGTGGGAGTGGCAAGCACTAGGTAGCCTATCTACAACAAGATCCAGATACAGATTCTTAGTTTTAGCACTTGAATTTGCTTATTCCTGCTCAGCACTTATTCAGAACTTATTGTAAGCACTAAGTAAGCTACAAATTACTACAACACTCAACCTTCCTCATTACCTAGAGTAAAATAGTTTTTGTACTCACTTTTGCAGAGGAAAATAGTTTTTTATTCAGACATGTCCAAGGGTCAGCTCTCAGTGTTCTTTCCTGTCTATCTGATGAATCTGGGCGTCTTGGGACAAGGTAGCAATTGCCTCATGTACACAGACAATCCTGTCCTCCTACCACCCAACACTACAACCTGTGACAAATGCACTTATCTAGCACTTGCACCACACCACACTCATCACATAGTCCCACTAAACCTACACGACCAAAATCTACACATAGAAACACAAAAACATTCACAGAGGCTCTCAATAATAATCTGCTCAAGCAACAGAGACCTCCAAAGCAGAAATGCAAGCAACCTCCTCCCACCAACACAACCCAAATGACACCTAACCCACAGACTCAGTGTGCTACTTAACCACAGCCCATAAGGCAAAACAACGTACCCAACACACTAGTCATAGCTGACTCTATAGTCAGGCATATTTACTGTCAGCTGACTGTCAGGTGCCAGGCTCTGCCATATAACCAATGCACTCAGGTCACTCCACAACAAATACCAATATGACTCTGTGATTGTCCATGTTGGTGTGAATGACCTGAGATGTGCCTCCCTGGACTACATGAAAAGAGACATGGAAGAGCTCTCCAATCTCGTAGCCCAAGCAGGTATAACCCTAGCCCTGAGTAGCATCCTGCCATTGCCCAGAATGATGCTGTAGTACAAAGACAAAATGATTGACTTCAACAATTGGCTAAGCTTCTGGTATCATTCTAAGGGGATCCAGTATCTGTCCGCCTGGGACAACATAGTCGACAGACCACAATGCTTTGCTAATCACCCTTAACATCCACATCCCACCCCCACCCCCAGTAAGGAAACCTCCATAAAAAAATTCTCCAAAGCCAACTTCATGCTACTCCAGTCAGAAGTGACAAACTTCATGACACCCATGCAGATGGGAACTGAAAGTTCAACTGCTGAATCCTACACTAAGGCAGTGTACGAGCACATCCACTCATGCATGAATCGTGCCATCCCAAACAGAACCAAGATGTTCTCCTCCAAAAAAAGGAAGCCATTCTGGTGGTCCCCTGCCATAAACAAAGTTTACAACAAAAGGAAGAAACTGTTGCAGAAAAGAGGAAAATCCCAGGATGCAAAAAACTCCCTTACCAGCCTCAGTAGGAAACTGAGATCCCTCATAAAATCCTCCAAAGCTAGTTACGAAAATAAAATTGCCAAAGATTCCAAAGACAACCACAAGGCATTCTATAACAATGTCAAGAATCTAAATGGCAATGCTCAGAACTGCTCTTAGCTAAAACAGAATGGCATTAAATATACTGATCCAAAGGATATTGCCAATATCCTGGCAGATCAATTCAGTGCCAACATCACCCCCCCTCTCACCCCCTAAATGGCCCATCTCAATACCGGAAGATTGCCAAATTCCTGTAATAATGGCCACACAGGTAAAAAATGCACTCTCCAAAACTAAGCATACAGCATCCATAGGATGAGATGACATCCTGGGCTGTGTACTACATGAACTACAATATGAACTGGGACCTCACCTAATTGTCATGTTTAATCATAGCCTCACCTCAGGTTTTGTGCCCACTGAGTGGTGCAGAGCTACAGTTATCCTACTCCACAAGGGGGGGAATCCACCTTGGATCGTGGAAACTACTGTCCCATCAGTCTGACGAGCCTTATCTGCAAGGCCATGGAGTGTATTATCATGGAACTTATAAACAAAGACATTGGCGACCTTCAAACACTGGACACCACCCAGTTTGGGTTCATGAAGGGCCGATCTTGTCTCCTGAACCTGATTGACTTCTTTGAATCAGTCTCCAGAACCATGGCAAGGGTAAGGTGGTCTACACAGCCTATCTAGACCTCGCCAAGGCTTTGACACCATCCCCCACTCTGGAATCATAGATAAACTTACTAAGCTGGGCATTAATCCCTACATCACCCAATGGGCTGCCAACTGGCTTACTGACAGAACCCACACTGTAAAAGTAGCTGACTCCAAATCCAGCTCTAGACAAGTGACAAGTGGAGTACCTCAGGGTTCAGTCCTGGGACCACTCTTGTTTGGCATCTACTTCTCTGAAGTACAGGCCAAAACTAAGGAACTCTGGCTAACAAAGTTCTCAGATGACTGCAAACTGGGAGCCATTATTGAATCCCCAAATGATGTGGATACTCTACAAAAGGGCCTTACAGAAACAGATGCTTGGTGCTAGAGCCATGGGCTGAAGCTCAATGCCAAGAAATGTATAGTTATCCCCTTTGGGAAAAAACATGTACCCATGAATTACCACATAGATGGCAGTACACTAAACACTGAAAGCGTGATAAGAGACTTAGGGACACAGGTGGACAGTGGTCTCACCTTCGATAACCATATTGCCACAACAGTCAGGAAATCCTTCTATGTGGCACACCTCATCACTAAGGGATTTTCATCCAGAAAAAAAGGAGGTCATTGTCCCACTGTACTCATCCCTCATTAGACCTATTATAGAATACAACGCCCCATTTGGTATGTTCCTCTCAAGACATCTGCAACAACTTGAAAGGCCACAGAAATACCTCACTAAATGAATCACAGGCTTAAAGTAGATGCCCTACGCTGGCCGCCTTAAAAAACTCCAGCTATATTCTGTCACATATCATCTACTCTGAGGCGATCTCTGCTTAACATACAAGGCCATGTCAAACCCAGAGCTGTTGGACATGCTACACTTAAAGAAATCCCAGTCCCACAGAGCCACACACTCCAGGGATCTAAACCTTGTCATCACAATAAACAAAACATGCTGGAGGGATAGGTTCCTGACCCAGAGACTCCCCAGACTCTGGAATAGACTGCCCATACATGTCAAGCAGAGTGCTTCTTTAGCCCTCTTCAGAAAGAACCTTGATGATTGGATGGGTGAAAGGAAATTCACCCCGGGGATCACGTCAGTCACCCTGCTAGACAGGGGTCCAGGGAAGTAAATAGTGTGGGAAGAAATAGGCAGGGAATTGTTATCTCTAGGCTTGTATAGGCCCTAGGGCTGATAGCCTAGTACCAACCTATGAAACTATGAACCTATGAATCAAACAGATGCCCTACACTGACCTTCTCAAAAAACTATAGCTTTACTCTGTAGCATATCACCTACTCCGAGGTGATCTCTGCCTAACATATAAAGCTATGTCAAACCCAGAGCTGTTAGCATGCTACACCTAAAGAAATCCCAATCCCTCCAAGCTACATGCTCTAAGGACCTAAACCTTGTCACCACAATAAACAGGACATGCTGGAAGGATAGATTCCTTCCCAGAGCCTTCCCCTACTTTGGAACAAGCTACCCATCTATGTCAAGCAAAGTTCCTCATTAACACTCTTCAAGAAAAATCTTGATGAGTGGATGGGAAATAAGAAATACACCCTGGGAATCACTTCTGTGGCTCTGCTCGACAGAGATACAGGAAATTAACTTTCTTGGGTTGGCATAAGCCAGGGAACTTTCTTGGCTAGGCTTACTTAGGCCCTTGGGCCTATAGCCTAGTACCTACCTATGAACCTATGAACCTATGAACAATTGCTCAAATGTGCCTTAATCACTCTGTATCCAAGTGCCCTTGTTCTACCCAGCAACAAAACAAACAGCCTCTGCAAGGCTCAAACCCAGGACTCCACACACCACAGCCAGAGTGATTTACCACTAAGCCATGTCAAACATGTATAAACTTGATGTTTATACAAACATATCATCCATTCTAGTCATTCAACAGTACAGGAAATGTATTCCAACATGTAGATGTATGTGTGTGTGTATATATATTAATATCTAAACAGATAAAACATATCTATATATGTTTATATATATATATATATATATATATATATATATATATATATATATATATATATATATATATATATATATATATATATATATATATATATATATACATGTGTATATATGAAAATATAAACATATATACATACAAATCCATACATCTATAGATACATATGTCTACATCTATATGTCTCTATATACAGCAAGTGATATATATGTAGGTATATATATATATATATATATATATATATATATATATATATATATATATATATATATATATATATAGGTATAAACAGACATACATCTGTAGATAACAATGGGAACATAACAAAAAAACATATATGTCCACATGCACCATTAATGGGATTGAGAGCAGTGGTGACTGGTGACTTCAAATCACAGGGGGGCTGCTGGAGACAGCTGAATGGGTGGGGCCAAGGGGAAGCGGTGTGATTAACCAGAAAGGGGTGTGGCTATGCTCAAAACTACAAAAACTGGGACTTTAATTAAATATGCTGCCTTGGGTGCCAAACCATGATTATGAGAGTCCAATCAAGACAAAATGAAGTTTAGAAGAAAAAAATATTTCAATGCATTGGCTACATGACAGCTTATTTAATATCTAGATGGAAACAAAAAGGTTGTGAGGCATGAAAAAATAAATACATTTTTAAATGCATTACTGGAATGCCAGTCAAAATCAAGTGTAGAAAAACAAGCAGTACTCAACTCAAATCACATTTCCTTGCACTGCAGTTCTAATTATAATTTATATTCAGCTTCATAAAAGTACCAAGTAACATGCTGAAAGTAGCAATCTCTGATATCCCCACTTGTAAAAAATGTTTCTTATCCAAAACAGACCTGCTGCCTGACAACACTATCTACTTGTTGCATGGGGAAAACATGATCAAAGTAAAAAATGAATAGCAAACACAAAACAAGCTCAAGATAAATTGCTTAAAGGATTATTGCACAGGTTATGGACCACAAATAATAGATTGTCATTCTGTTTATTTTACAGGTAAAGCTTGCAAAGATGACTGCAAATCTCCATCAAATGTAATGAGCTTCTGAAAATACTGTAATCCTGCACTTTATTACAAATTCTGTCGTATGTATTTCAATACCTAAGACTTGTTATCTAGTTATGTAAATATTCTCTGCATGGCAACAACAAGAAAGCTTTCAATGTTGGTAATTATTTAACAGTATGCTTATTAAAGCTTACTTACATCTTACAATCTCAGACAAGCTTACCTGATGGTCATTAAAGCATTGGTACTTAAATACAGAGCAACAGGCACTGCAACAACATGCATTTTTTGAATAATATGAAGCAAAAATCAACAGTAGAAAAATATGATAGAAAACCAGAACATTCTGCAAAATCAAGGACAGAGGACTGACTGTGATGGCCCTGAAACATTTGTCATACCTCTCAGCCTCAGAGCAAGAAATCTGGACAAAGCCATAAATAGAAGTGGGACAACAGCCCAAACAAAGGACAATTTTTAAATATTGCTCTTATAAACTTAGAAAGATGGAATAGTAGATCTTGCATTAGTATGAATTTTCTGAAGAGTATGAAATCTGAAGCTCAAATGTCTGTCATTATTTTCTAACTTCAATCTTTAATGATTTGGCACTAATTTGCCAGAAAAACACAATTTTATGAAAAACAGACCAAAAATGTGAGGCAAAAATATAAAATAACCCCACAATACAGCTGGGAACCTGTCAAAGAAGGAACACTTTTTAAATATTAGTACTGTTAAGTTGAGCAGCTGACAAAATAAGAATCTACATACATTTCGGAAATAAAAGTAATCTATAACTCTGAGCATTACAATTATTTATTAATTGTAAACCCGCCACATTTTCTTCCAAAATGACCATTTTTCGGAGGGATTATTAGAGGAATAGCAACATTTTGAGCCAAAATCGGGACAGCTAAGAGGTTTGGATATACCTAATTCTATAAAGCAATTTATTTGCATTTATCTCTCAACCTGTTAATGCAGGAAATTGGACAAGGACAAATATAGTGGGGGAAACATACAAGCAGTACTAAAAATTGCTCCTGGATAAACTTAGTTGATAGAATAACAGGTCTTGCTTTAGCATGCATTTATCTGAAGGGTATGAAGTCTGAAACTCAATGTCTGTCATTATTCAGTGACTTCATTCCTAAATGATTTTCCAGAAATGCACAAATTTTATGGGAAATAAACCAAAAACAAGCAAAAATCTATTAATTCTGTGAATGCTGTTCTCACCATAGCTCTCAACCTCTTAGCACAAAACACCTGGACAAAGTGAATAATGTGCGAATACAGCCCCCAAACATATTCAGTGAATTCAGTTCTCACCATAGCTCTTAACTTTTGAGTACAAAAAAAAATGGACAATACCTAGTAATGGGGCAATACAGCCCAAAAATAGAAACAAATTTCAAATATTGATCTTATAAACTTAGAAATTTGCTAGAATAAAAGGTTTTGTGTTACCATGTACTTTCTGAAGAACATGAAGTTTGAAATTCAAATGTCTATCACTACTTACTGAATTCAAAGTCCATAAAACCATAGATTCTATGAGGAACAGAACAAAAATATGAGGCAAAAATCTGAAACATTTTAACAAGTGGTGGTGGGTAGGGAATTAAGGCTCTTGCTACCTTTTTGAGCCTGTGTGTAGCCACCAGATAGATGTAACTGGGGCATTTTACACAAACACACACACACACACACACACACACACACACACACGCGTACGCGCGCCCGCACACACACACACACACACACACACACACACACACACACACACACACACACACACACACACACACACACACACACACACACACACACACACACACACACACACACACACACACACACACACACACACACTTGCTATCAACAGGGTTTGCTGTTTCATTATCCCCATCTTCCACCAGAAACCACATTTGCGTAAAATTATGTAAAGCAAAAAAGCTTCTCCTTTCAACCTGGGACTGACTTTTAACCAAAGTTATTAGGGTTTAAAACATTCTGCATAAATCACTGTCCTTACTCAGAATGATGCTATTCCATATAAATATATATATATAGATAGATATATATATATATATATATGTATATCTGTATATATATATATATATATATATATATATATATATATATAGGGTCTATATTACGTAATCGAAGAGACACTTCATCGAATAAATAATAATCAACACCAAAAGACCAAAATCCCAAAAACGCAAACGGCCAAGTCCGCAAATTTTTTCCTAGAAAAAAAGTTTGTGGGGCCATACACAAAACACACACATTTCAAATCTAATTTAACTAAGTATACCAACTCCGAGATCTCTCTTTGCTGGGGAAAGGGTTAACCCCGGGAATGGCCAACTGAATTATTTCCCTAGGAAACAATTTGTAGACATGGCCATTCGCGGTTTTGGGATTTCGGTTTTTGGTTTCGATTATTATGTATTCGAAGAAGTGTCTCTTCGATTACATAATATAGACCCATATATATATATATATATATATATATATATATATATATATATATATATATATATACTAGCCATTGAAAGCTTTTAGTGAGTAAGCTCTTGCACGGAGTGTAAGAGACGTGCAACACTCCATGCAAGCCTCGCGATCCAGGAACAGCCCTAAGCTCTGTGTAAGAGACCAGCTAAAACGTCTCTTACACGGACTGGGTGTGGACATGCTAAATACCTCACTTGCATCTGAAAGGTATGCAAATGACTTATATTAGTGATCCACAAAGCAGAAACCAGTCCGTGTAGGAGACGTTTTAGCTGCAGAAATGTACTCAGTTGACAACTGAGTACATTTCTGAAAATTCCACAACGGAGCAATGTCAGCTCCAAAAAAAGGTTGCATATGACTCAGGCACCATGCCAATGGCCAAATATGTGGCCATTGGCAATACAACCAGATGGCAAAATGATAAAATTATATTATTTTTGTTTAAACCCATCGCAGCCCCGCGCAAACGGGCTGCGCTGTATAAAACCATAAAAAAGAAGGTTATAAACCCACAAATGTGGGTTTCATGCAATACATGGAATGACAATGCAGGGACCAGCAGACCAAAACCAACATGGCCACTTTGTAGTGGTTGCTAAGGGGGGAAGCTGAGTCTAAGACATGTAACTAAGCATTAGTAGGTAATCTCATGTAAATGAGGGTTCGGATACTGAATCTCACAGTCACATAGCAAATGAGCACAGTCTAAGTAGTGTAAGAGGTACATAAGGGGGAGGAATAGAGTAGGAGATAGGTGACATCGCAGGGGGGAATGGTAGAAAGAAATGCAGTTCATTGGAGGCCAGTGTAACATGACAGATGACAGGCACAGATCATGGAAAGAGGTGTGCCACTAGATAAGTCATGGAAAGTCAAGAAATGGAAGGTGTACACTGTTACTTACACCAAAGTTTCTTGCTGGGCGTGCATGCGCACGTGTGCACACCATGAAGCGCGAGTAGGACAGTGTGTGCGCATGTAAGGCATTTTGAGCATGTGGGAGCGTGTTGGGAGATGTTTAACACTGCGCGGGTGTGCACACGTGTAGGGCAGGCTGAGTATGTTAGAGGCTGTTGGCAGACATGTAACAGTGTTTGCATGGGTGTACGCACGTTTTAACCCAAATAAGTAGATTCTGAACCATGTAAGCACATGTGCGCGTGTGTAAGCCACTGTGAGCGTGTTTCAGATAGTATGCACGTTGCTCCCCCCTGAGGAAACAGAGAGGAAAAAGGAAGCAACAGAATTAATAGGAAGCTAGCAGGGATAACTGCTGAAGCTAGCAGGTGAAAACAATTAGAAGCAGGCAATTACACAGGCAGAATAGTAGCCCAGCCCAGCACTTAAAGCTCTGCAAACAGTAGTGCAGGATGTTTCCATTAAGAGACACTGCATGACAGGAGTAAGCTAATAGAAGTGAAAACTGAAAAAGCTTCACTCTGAGCAGAAATGTTAGGGGCTGCCATAGCTGTCATAATGAGACATAGGCGACTTGCTGAGGGTGGTGACAATGCAGATGGTGCCAGACAACCCACAGTGAGGAGACGGAGAAGAGTGTACAAGCCCAGGGTCACCTACCACGGGTTACATGAGCTGGAGATAGTAGAGCGCTATAGAGTGGACAGAGAGCTCCTGCAGCAAATTGTTGAGCTGTGCAGGCCACACCTCACACACAGAACCAGCAGAGGGGAACCCATCCCAGTGGAAACCAAGGTATGTGTTGGCCTAAGAATACTAGCAACAGGTACCTTCCAGAGACCAACTGGCGATATGATGGGGATATCACAGGCATCAGCCTCCAGGGTACTACACCAGTTCCTGGATGCCATGTCAGCACATGTCGGTGATCATGTATATTTCTCCAATGCCAGTGAGGTATTGGCCAGCAATATGCGTCTCTTCCAGCAAATAGCGGAATACCCTGAGGTACTGGGTGCAATAGACTGCACGCACATACGCATCAAAGCACCAGCCAGTGAGTGGGGTAGGGCCTACATTAACCGCAAGGGCTTCCCCTCCATCAACCGCCAGGTCGTGTGTGATTCCCAGGGCATAATAATGAATGTGTGTGCTGGCTGCCCTGGGAGTTATCACGATTCCCACATCTGGCATTTGACACAGCTGTACCAGACATTTGCCAATGGGGACATCCCACACGGACACCTAGTGGGGGATGCAGGTTATGCACTGGAGCCATGGCTGATGACACCCATCAGAAACGCACACACACCTGAACAGGAATGCCATAATGGGGCACACGCACAAACACGTAATGTAATAGACCGTGTGTTTGGGCTGCTCAAGTCACGGCTCCGGTGTCTGGACACATCTGGTGGAGCCTTGCAGTACACATCAACTACATGTACCCAAATTGTCATGGTATGTGCTATGCTACATAATATGATCTTGCGAAAACAGCTGCAGCAGGACCAGCATAGGGCCGGGCCAAACAGCCCCCCACCATTGCCAAGGCCATCACAGGCAAAGCGTGACTCAGAGGAGGAACAACCTGAGCCTGCCCTAGTAGGCAGAAGGAGGTGTGCCCAGTATGCCCTGGCCTTGGCAAAGAGGCAAAGCATAGCACATACACTGGCTCAGTAGAAACCCTGGGAATGATACCCCTCTCTGACTCACTCATATAGTAACAGGGATGCCTAACATGACACAACCTGCTCTCAAACATGTACAGGGAGTGTAGTATGTGCATCTGACAGAGGCAGCCCTGCAGCACCACCTGAGGCATGATTGCCATGTGTTAAGCAATGTAACACCATCTAGTATATGCAAACATGAAGACCCTGCCTAACATCTCACCCTCACCAAGCATGATGCCACACTATGAAGACAAGAAGATCAAGTACAATAATTGGCTGAAGTAATGCAGTCAGTCAAAAGGGAGCCAATGTGTTACAGGCTGGGAAGATATGAGGAGCTTGACATGATGCACCACCTGGGGTGGCATGCACCTATCATGCCATGCCCCATGGATACCGGCAAAGGCTGTCAGTACCCACAGCATGCCCTGAATAGGTAAGTCTCAAAACACAAACCCACCTTCATAGGTTCTACAAGGGATAGGAACCTAGATGTAATACTACCCCATGACAGATGTATAAACAGCAAGATGTGTGCAGTGTAAACGCACACAGTAAAGAGAATGTAGATACCAGTCCTGTAATAGAGAACTGGGCAAGGCTCACATCAGCACCCTAACACTACCAGGTCACACCTCATACTGTGCTGTACAGCCGCAAAACATGGAACAAGCTACAAAAGGAGGGTGACTATCAAGAAATGGCAAGGATAACCACACCCCCATGTTGGTACCACAACAAGAAGCAGCATGGAATAGCCATGGTCAAATACCAATGGCTAAAACTGCCTCGCAGTATACAGCCTGCTGCAGACTACTGTCTAATACCAGGAACAGCACCTGGCCTATGTCGGAATACATGAATATATCAAGCCCCCCAAACCACATTATATTGCTTGACTGAAAATACCCAGACATACACCAGTAGCATTGTACTGGCACCAACACAGTAGGAGAAAATTACCCAGATTCCATAAACCAAAATGCCCAGGAACAATGTGCTACTCCCACAAGAGGGGTAAGCATACTGGATGTGATAATCAGCAACATGTGTACTGGATGGCAAGATGAGAAGTGTACCCCTCACTGGTAAGACCAGACCATAGAGTAATCACACTGGATATACACACCCTGACCCCAGTTCCTGGCCAGAATACCACAGTGAAAAACATGTGTAAAGTATAGGTTGCAACCCTCAAAACCGATGTTGAATCCACAAAAGGCCGTGTGCAAGTGCAGAATATGGGACACACCACAGAACATGTTATACAGGCATTCCATGAACACAGCCAGGAATGCTTGGAGTATGCAATCACAACTAACAATAACACACAATGCCATACATGCAGGCATCTGGCATGCTGGCCTCCAGCCATTACCAAACCATGCAAGAGAATGAGGAAGTTACCACATGATAGAGCAAACATAAAAAGGGAAGTAATTACTGACCAGTAGTATGGCAACAACATATGTCCACACATACAATCCACTAAGTCCAGCCACAACAAGTATAATCTGTGACTCCAGAGGCAATGTGACACCAGTACCAAGTACACAGGCAACCACAACACCCCCAATAAATAAAAACATCTGTGATAGATGCATCCATGTATCCAAACCAGAGGTTGAGCTCCAACAACTCAGTACTGTCAACACTAGTCAGGAGGGGAAGGTAAACACATACACCACAAACCCAGTCCCACATAGACCTACCACAACTGTAAACCAAACACATAAATACAGACAAATATTCCCGGAGGCCTTAATTACAAACACACCACACCAACAGAAGCCTCCAAAGTAGATCACAAGCAACCACAACCTTCAAACATAGCACATGCAATGAATAGTACGCAAAGCTGTTGTGCCAAACAGTCACAGGCCCGAAGGAGAAACAACATGCCTGATACAGTCGTAATAGGTGTCTGTATAGGCAGACACACAGCTGTCCCACTCACCAGACTGAAAAAGGGAAAGGGTAGAGTAAGCTGTTTGTAGGCTGCCACAAAATGCCACTTAAGACAAGTACGCAGGTCACCCCAAAGCAAGCAGAAATATGATGCACTCAGTGGCCATGCTGGTGTGAATTACCTGAGATGTACCTCCCTGGTCATCATCAAATGAGACATGGATGATCCTTCCGAGTATGTACCCCAGGGCGGGATGACACTGGCTGTGTGCAGCATCCAACCCTCACAAAGAATGATGCCACAGTACAAACACAGAATGCTCATGTTTAACAGCTGGCACAGTTACAGCTGTCAGTCCAAGAGGGTCTAATGTGTGTCTGCTTGAGATGTCAAGCATGACAAGCCATGCTGCTGTTACAGGGATGGCTGTCAGCTGTTACCCGTGTGCATCTGGATACTGGATAAGGCCTTTGCCGCCTCCATAGAGCCATATGTAGGCAAGGCCAAAAAGACTACCCACCACCCTAGAAAACATAAGTGGTAGGAAACATAAGGGTAATGCTGACCAATGCCAGATGTGTAAACTGCAATATGCATGCCCCTGAGGCACTTCCCATTATGGAGAACATTGATGTCTGTCCAGTGACAGAAGCCTGCTGCAAGCCTAGTGATAGCACACCAGCACTACTAGGTTATACCACATATCATGCGTTATGGCCCCAACACCTGCACCAAGACATCAAAGAAGGGGGAGTATCCATATGCAGCACAGACACCCATATAGCCAGGTAAATGACAATGCACAAAGCAGCGGTCATCACCCATGTGCACATAACTGTAGTCAAAACTGCTGTACAGTCTGTAGCATGTGACAGACCACACTCTCACACACAAGAACTCCACCCAGACATCCGAAGACACTGGACAGTATGAATGTCCCACCAAATACCAGACAAGGTACACACAAAGTACCACATAGGTGTCAAACCATTATGTATGCAAGGAGTAATCAGGGACCTAGGGACACAGGTCGACATTAATCTGTCATGTGACAGCCACAATGCCAATGTGGCTATGAAGACTGTTGATACAGGACACCGTATCATGAAAGGATTCACATCAACATCAACAGAGGTCACTGTACTTCTGTACTGTTCCCTTATCAGACCCATAATCTAGTACAATGACTCATATGGGATATACCATACGTGACACCTGCAGCGGTTCGGAAGATCTCATAGTTACCCCACCAACAGGATAAAGGGTGTGAAATATATGTCATATGCTGCCTGGCTGTAGACACCCCAGCTGACTGCAGTCACACACTGCCTACACAGAGGCATTGTATGTCTGTTGTACAAGGCCATGTCCAACACAGGAGTAATGGACATGCTACACCACAGGAAATCAAAGCTATTGGAGCTGTGAGAGTCACAGATGTCAACCTCAACACATAATGAAATAAGATGTGCTGGAGGGACAGATACATAACCCATAGGCTCCCACACCCAGAAACAGGATCCCAATCCATGGTAGGCAGAGCCCCTCACTGACACCCCTCAACAGGAATATTGCCAAGTGGATGGATGACCGTACATGTATACTGGGGTCCCCACTGTGTCACGACCAGACAGAGGCACAGTGAAGAACCTCATAAATGGCCATAATTGAACATAGCAAGGGGTGGCGAAAGACACACACACTCTAGCTAGGCTTACTAATGGCCTAGGGTGTCTAGCCTACTATGAACCCATGAACCTATGAAGATACAAAATGTACAGGACACTAAGGATAATCACAAGGCTTACCCAACTGATGGTAGGAACCATGTTGGGCATCCACAGATATGCTCCGAATCACACAGATATTACAAACAACATACCAAACACACACACATATTGCTAACATACAACCTGTCAGGTGCAGTGCAAACACCCCCCCCGAGTGCAAAATACCTATCCCAGCAGATGGTCCCCTGACATTGCAGATGCTGAGGTAACAGCCATCATCGGCAAAGCAGAACACACAGCAGCAAAGGTATGTGATGGTGTCCTGTGCTGAGGCCAACATGGACCCCAAGAATAATGGAATGCAAAATCACACTACTGGCCAATGTCAGCCTTACCACAGGATATGTACCCAAAGATCAGTGTACAACAACAGTGGTCCATCACAACAAATGTGTTGCCTGAATGGATACTCCAAACTACCACCCCAGGATCCTGACAAGCTTGTTCTGCACAACTATGGGAAGGATCAGTATGTACCACAGACAGAAGGCTAATGTGGACCTACTGATACTGGACCCTACACACTGTGGCTGTTGTAACTAAAGAACCGGCCCCTAAACATGTCTGACCCATTTGAAGCAGTCATTAAGGTCATTGATGAGGGCTATGTGGTCCACACAGCGTAGCTGGACCGTGCACATGCTTCTAGACAATACCGTACGTGTTCAGTATGGATAAGTTCACCAGCTTAAATATACAACCCTATGTCAGTAGAGGGGTTGCAAAGCAGACCAAGGACAGAACTGGCATGGTCAGACATGCTGCATCCATGTCAGACTACAAAGCGGATATGAGTGGCATCCAACAAGGCCTGGTCTTGGCCCCCACACCCCCGTTCTGTATACATGTCCCATATGTATAGGCCAACATGGAAGGACTGTGACAGAGCATGTATGCAGAGGAGTACAAACAGCCCACCATATCTGACCCCCAGCTGACACAAGCAACCCACAAAAAGGCCACCTACAAACAGACAACTGTAGCCATAGCCATGTCAGCAAGCTGATTGCAGAACTGTGTATAGACAACCACCGTGGATATACAGTAAGTGCCCACAAATTACCACACAGGTGTTAACCCATGAGGTACCTAACATGTAATGTGAGACCTGGGTACAAAAGGTGATAAATATCCTGCACTGGACAAACATGTGGCTGTAGTGTTCGCAGAAACATGTACCATGTACCCACCCAAACATGAAGGCTGGCAGATGTAGATAAGGGGAACTCACTGTGGCTCTGCAGCCATCCTCCATCAGCATCACAACTGACTACAATAGCCCCTGTGGGATATACCGCAGCAGACACCTCCATCAACTGTAAAGTCCACAACAGTACCCCACCAGGGGTAGGAAAGAGCATGAACAGATGCCATGCGTTGCCTGAGTAAACAAACTGCAGCCCCACACACCGCCATCCTTCCCAGCTACAGGAAAGCTGTGCCTGATGTATGAAGCCATGTCCAACCTGGAATGAATGAACATGTTGCACCTTGTACAATCTGAATGGCAGTGAGCTATGCACATGAGAGACCTGAACCCCAGCACTGACATACATAGAACAAGCTGTACAGAATGATCCATAACACAGAAAGCACCCCCACACTTCAGTAAACTCCTGGTACAGGTCAGCCAGAGAGCCATGACACCCCTCAAGAGGCATCCTGATGAGTGTATGGGAGATGGTAGGCTACCCTGGGTATCACTGTTATGTCAGAGGTAGACAGAGGCACAGTATACCAACCATGACATATGTAATGGCAAACTCCAGTTGCAATGTGTGTCGAAGGACAAACACACCCTGTGACTAGCATCAGAAATGGCCTACAGAACATCGCTAGTGTTTGCCAATGTCCACCCATGTTGTGGAATACACTAGCAATGTTGGACGAGCCTGGTGTAGGTAGTCCATATCTGAACATATTGCAACATGGTCATATGTGCACAACTGGCCCCTACACAGTCTGTTGTGCTCACTATGAAGATGTCAAGCAGTCATAGGACTAAAGCCCAGGATACTGTCCACCACAGTGAAAGTACCGAACCAGTACACTATATGGTACTACAGTGTTAGGTCATTATGAAAGTATGTTGAGAACTGTCTGCAAAGTATCCCATGCAATTCCTGCAGGCACAGTATAATCCCTGTTGTGGCAGACACGAAGCAGTTGGCCAGTTAGTACACAACATGACACTCAACACACAATCATAAATGTGCGATATTGTCGAAGGTCACACACACCCAAATATGTGGTGGACTTCAGAGTGCAACATACAGAAAGCTCACACTGGGCATGCTCGCACACTTTGATAAATGAGGCATATGTCAGACAACATGCCATGGAAAGGCTGAACTGGGCATGCTCACACACTTAGGCCATATCTCCGTGTAGCAGTTGGCCACACATATCTGGTATTTGTACGTGTCAGTCCAGGAACCAACCACAACACAGCAATCAGCACAGTGCACACAGTAAATGACCACAGAGACATAAGTGATATAGTGGATCGCCATCATATGCAAACATCTGCCACAGATACACAAGTTGGTCATAGGAACAGGGAATGCTATGGCAATAAAGACCTGGAAACAGTAGAACAGCACAACAAATATTGTGCATCCGACAATTGAACATATGGGTGTAGAGGTCAATACTAGGCTTCTTGCCCCAGGTAATGACAGCTCAGCCAGAGTGTGCTTGGCATCTGCATCCCCAGGATAGTAGGCTACCGTGCCACTGTAAAGTAGGTCACAGAAGGCAACATGTGAGGCTAGTGAGCTGTGCCTCTGTCAAGCAGGGGCACAGTGGAGGTCTCAGGGATTGAATGTGCTAAGCCACAGCCATGTTGTCGGTGTGTGCTGTGAGAGGGTTGCTGAGGATCTCTGACAGTAGGTGTCCGTCAATAACAGACTGAGGGGAGCCCTATCTGCATTCTCTGGACGATTCCACTGTCAATACTGTGTTGTAATGAGTATGTGTGAATGAAGTGCCATGCTGGAACTGTCCACAGATGTCCTCCCTCTGTGGGCTACAGCTCTGCAATGTATTAGGTCACTCTGTCTGTTGAACGGCGCATATATGGCTGGTGTACAGCTGACAGGTGTCTTGTTGTCGAGCAGTCATGGGTATATGTGGGATAGCATGACCAATGCAAACTGTACACATGCTCATAGGATGCAATTGTCAAGGATTATGCTGAGTGGCCAGTATAGTCCTCCAGCATGGGTCCTCTGAAGTCATCCACCCCAGTCTACACAAGTGTAGAGTCTGCTTGTGCTAAACACAGTTTGTGTGCAGTGATAACCTTGCCTGCAGGTGGAGATGAGATATGGATGTCCAGGGAAAGGTGGGTATGGTCAGATATCAACAATGGTGGTCTACCTCTGGTGTGGAACAGTGAGTACCCACGTTGCAGATGGACAGGTGCAATATGTATTCACCCATGTGGCTGTGGTGTGTGGTTCTGCCATAGCACATGGACCCACAAATTGTAGTGGCTGTAGGGTAAAGTGGTAGAGGCCTGAGTAGTTCTCACACACAATATGTCTGTACCTGATGTTAACAACTGGAACGGTGTATGTGAATACCTGCATATCCTGGAAATGTTCCCAGGGAAGCTAAGTTTGTGTCCTGGATGTGGGTGTGGTGTTCTGGACTGGTTGTGTTCTGTGTTACAGGTCCTGTGTTCCCAAAGCATGGTATAGAACATAACCTGCCAGTGCGATGTGCATATCTGACCCTGACGTAGGTGGCTGCAAATGCATATATATATGCTATCCCCCACCTGACAGGTAGTACTACATCTACATACCTGTAGAAATAAAGATGTCAGCACCCTAGAAATACTACAGGTGCAGAGTAGATGCCCAGTAATTCAGATAGTGCGCTCTGCTAATGCGTCTCCCTCAAGTATCATGACATAGTTAGGTAGGGGTTCGAATCCTGCAAATGCTCAGTGTGTGTGTGTGTGGATGAGTGGGGTTTGTGTGTGTGAAAGGCTGTGAGAGGGAAATGTCCCTTTTGGCAACTGGGAGAACACACTACAGGATGCACACTCCCCTTTCTAAACACAGATGATGTCAGCACCCTATAAGTGCAGCAGGAGAAGGGAAGCCTCCCAGTAATGCGAATTGCACACTCTGCTAATGCGTCCATCTTGAGTGTCATAACATAGTTAGGTAGTGGTTTGAATCCGGCAAGTATATGTGGTTGGATGAGGGGGGTTAGTGTGTGTGTGCAAATATGTGTGAGGGCAATGTCCGTTTTGGCAACTGGGAGAACACACTAAAGGATGCACACTCCCCTTTCTAAACACAGATGATGTCAGCACCCTATAAGTACAGCAGGAGAAGGGAAGCCGCTCAGTAATGCGAATAGCGTGTTCTGCTAATGCATCCATCTCAAGTGTCATAACATAGTTAGGTAGTGGTTTGAATCCTGCAAATGGCAAGTGTGTGTGTTTGGATGAGGGGGGGTTAGTGTGTATGTGTGAGAGAAATGTCCCTTTTGGCAACTGGGAGAACACACACTACAGGATGCACACTCCCCTTTCTAAACACAGATGATGTCAGCACCCTATAAGTAGAGCAGGAGAAGGAAAGCTTCCCAGTAATATGAATAACGTGCTCTGCTAATGTGTCCATCTCGAGTGTCATAGCATAGTTAGGTAGTGGTTTGAATCCTGCAAATGGCAAGTGTGTGTATTTGGATGAGCGGGGTTAGTGTGTGTGCAAATATGTGTGAGGAAAATGTCCCTTTTGGCAACTGGGAGAACACACTACAGGATGCACACTCCCCTTTCTAAACACAGATGATGTCAGCACCCTATAAGTACAGCAGGAAAAAAGAAGCCTCCCAGTAATGCGAATAGCGCACTCAGCTAATGCGTCTGTCTAAAGTGTCATAGCATAGTTAGATAGTGGTTTGAATCCTGCAAATGGCAAGTGTGTGTGTTTGGATGAGGGGGATTACTGTGTGTGTGCAAATTTGTGTGAGAGAAATGTCCCTTTTGGCAACTGGGAGAACACACTACAGGATGCACACTCCCCTTTCTAAACACAGATGATGTCAGCACCCTATAAGTAAAGCAGGAGAAGGGAAGCCACCCAGTAATGCAAATAGCACGCTCTGCTAATGCGTCTGTCTTGACTGTTATAACATAATTAGGTAGTGGTTTGAATCCTGCAAGTGTGTGTGTTTTTATGAGGGGAATTAATGTTTGTGTGCAAATTTGTGTGAGGGAAGTGTCCCTTTTGGCGACTGGTAGAACACACTACAGGATGCACACTCCCCTTTCTAAACACAGATGATGTCAGCACCCTATAAGTACAGCAGGAGAAGGACGTTTCCTAGTAATGTGAATAGCGCACTCTGCTAATGCGTCTTTTCCAAGTATCGTAATGTAGTTAAGTAGGAGTTTGAAACCTATAAATGGCATGTGTGTGTGTGTTTGGATGTGGGGAGTTTGTGTGTGTGCATTTCCGTACGAAAAACATGTTAGCTTTGGCAATCAGGAGATCACACTACCTGATGCACATTACCCTTTCAAAATACTGATGTTGTCAGCCCCCTATAAGTATAGCCAGAGAAGAGAAACTATCTATTAAACCGAATAGTGCGCTTCGCTAATGCGTCTTTCTTACATGTCAAGACTTAGTTAGGTAGGGGAATGAATCCTGCAAATGGCAAGTGTGCATGTGTGTGGGGGTAGTAGGGTGTGTGTAAATGCAAGTGTGAGAGAACAGATCCTTTTGGCAAATACTACAATACACCAGATGCTGCATACTCCCCCAGTAAACACAGGGGATGTCACCACACTATCAGCACAGCCAAACAGGGCTAGTTGGCTAGTAATGCCAATAGTGTGCTCTGCTACTGTGTGTATTACCATTGTCAGAGTACAGATAGGTATGTTTTGGTAACCCACAACTGTCACGTGTGGTTGTGTCACACAGTATGACCTTGTGTTGGTGTTTGTACATAACAATGCATGCCATTGCCTAAACCAGCAATGGCATTGCACATGATGTATGTGTGTGACACATACACATAAATACCTGTGACCTGCAGTAGTTACCATGTCTGACACATGCCTCGAGTGGATAAATGGTATTTGCAATGTATACCAATATGACTGTGTCTTACTGTGCAGGGTCTGCACGTGGTATGTCTCTATACAGTGTGGGTGTCTATGGTGAAAAACCTACAGCAGGGGATACACATCTGGTCTGGGCCATATAGTGTACATGTAGTCGATGTACAGGTGCTGCATGTTCCCACCTGTTGTGGTAGTGGTAACATGTCATTCCACTGCAATTCAGTGACCACATGCTGTGAACCCTTCAACTAGTGTGTTGTAGCTACAGTAATGCTCACACACAATGTTTGGCTGGATGCAGTCCGGCCATATAAACACAGTTCTTGAGACTGCCATATTGCCAGTGTTGTTATGGAGGATAGGTGGTCTTCCTGTGTATGGGAGGGTTGTGTATGCCAGGCTATGAACCAGATGGCAGTCCAACACACTGTTAGCTGCACATGAGTAGGCCCTGATGGTTTGTGCTGTGCCAACAACCTGGAGGTGTGTGTATCTGTGTTACCTTGGGATACCACCCCCCTATCCATGTGTGTTACATGTGTAGGGGACAACAGACATGGTATGGGGCATAACCTGTCAGTGATGGGTGACACCTGTGAGCCATGAATCATGAATCTGGTACTGCACAGACATTGCAGTTCACAGTGCTGAGGGCAGTGTCTGGTGCATGCATCTTCCGGTGTACACTGCTGTTGTTGTGTAGCAGCACTGTTAGTGTCCCAACCTGTGTGATACCCACGGAGGTCGCTATGTAAACCATGTCTTGCAGCATAAGGCAGTATGTGTGTACCAAGGAGCTTTGCCATTATACATCAGGCCATGGGTGTCACGTGCAAGATGACCCTTGCACATCATTGTGGCTTCCCTAACATGTAAGCACACGTTGACAGCCAGTGGATACCCTATGAATGACAGTGGAGACTGAGCATAATGTAGACATACAACACCCTTCCCACATATAGTGGTAGAATACCTGGTGAGGTTATGTTGGCAACCAACATCAGGCTCATACTGGCCTGTGCCACATGCTGAGAGATCCATTCTATGTTCCCTATCATGTAGTCCAGGGAGGTATGTCTCAGGCAGCCATACTGGCATGGTCAACGAGTGAGTCATATCTGTCCATGCCTCTGGCTGACCTGTATGCATGTGTGCTGTGGTGGACCATAGTGCCCCTGAGACATATCACTGTGACCTTCACCAGATACAGCCTGTTGAGTGGGATCCCAGTGCAGCACACAAGACAGGTACCTGACACGTCTGTAGCAGGTGTGTTGTGTAGCCCTACAGGCTGTGAGTGTGTGGCACAGGGGATGTGCGTGCCATGTGTGGCATGTGCTCTGTTCCGACGGAACATATGCCTGTGTGCCAGCTGTGGAGGTGTGTGATGCCCAGGCAGGCTGCTATTCTGAGTCCCCACATATGCCCCAGTGTGTTCAGTATGCTATCAGTGAGTGTCAATGTCTGACTTGTATTGTAGTCACTGTAATATATTTTATTTATTTATTTATTTATCCTACATTTGTTGACTGGGATAGTCCGACTAGATACATGTCCATTTCCAGGGGAGGCCCGTGGAGACAAGCTACAAGGGTAGCAGATACAGCATTACGTAATACTAGCATTACATATTACAAACAGATTATTTACAGACATTACGTAAGTAAGCAAGTCAAACATGTTCCACAGGTTAATGTTAGTCCTGAGCACAAGTCAGGATTAAATTAAAATTACACAGTAAAGTGGTTCACAGATTTTACACATTCGAGTTAGCCAGGCTTGATACATTGACATAGCCAGTTAAGTGACAAATGTTGTTTGAGTCTACTGTTAGATTGACCTAAGGTGGACAGTAGGGTAATATCAGCTGGAAGTGAGTTCCAGGATCTACTTACAGGGTTTGCAAAGAGAGAATCACCAGCTGTGTTATTAAACTTGCTAGTCTGAAGTAGTAATTTGTTAAAGGATCGAAGTGGTCTAGGATTGTTATAGGGGGTGATAATATTTGAAGTGCAGGAGTATTGTCTGGATTATAGAGGATTTTATAGGCCATAATCAGTTGGTTATACTGTATTAGGCTGGGTATTGCAAGCCAACCAAGCTGATTTAGATTGATGCAATGATGTGTCCTAAAAGGCAGCCCCAGTGCCAAACCTGGCAATGTGGTTGTAGCAAATTGAGTGTTTGTTAAGGACAGTCTTGTTCATATTCGAGAGTAGAGGGGATGCATACAGAAGGGCTGAAACAAGGTGTGAGCGAGCTATGGCACCTTTAGCTGGAGGGGCTAGGAAGGCTTTAATTCTGTAAAGTGACCCTAGTTTTCTATTGATGGCTTTGATAATCTGGTTACCATGTAGGTCACATTTGTGATTATTGTCTATGATGACACCTAATAGTTTCGGAGATGGGTCAGGGGAGATTATTGTGCCATCAGTTGATGTTATGGTAACGGTGAAAGTGGTAGACCTACGTGTTGGTGAAATAACAGCAGTTTAGTTTATTTGGGATTTAGGATCAGACAATGTTCAGAAAGCCAGTTTTCTATTGTATTAAAGGTGGCCTGGGTAGCTGACCATAACTCTACTGGAGATGTGGCTGAGCAGATCAGAGTAAAGTCTTCAGCATATTGGATACAGCTGACTTTTGGGATGACAGTATAAAGGTTGTTAATGAAGATGGAGAACAGCAAGGGCCCTAGTATAGAGCCTTGTGGTACTCTGAGGGTGTTAGGTAGAAGGTTAGAGAGTTTGTTCTGCCAGAGGCCAGCCTGCTGTCGACCATGCAGGTAGGATTGAAACCATTGGAAGGCTCCAGTATCTAGACAGTGTTTGCAGGGTGTGGAGTACAAGTTGGTGATCAATCATATCGTATGCCTTGGAAAGATCCAAAAAGAGGGATGAGGATATATAATTAGTGTTGCAAGTATGGTTTATGGTGTTACTAAAGGCTAGGAGGCATGAAGTAGTGCTGTGATGAGGACGTAAGCCATGCTGAGTGTCTGCCATAATGCGATTTTGGATTAGGTGGTGCATGAATTGTCTATGATGAAAGTTTCCATAATCTTTGCGATTGGAGAGAGTATAGCTATTGGCCTATAATTGGAGAATTCAGTAGAGCTGCCTCCTTTGTGAAGTGGGATTACATATGACCTTTTCCAGATGGTGGGAAAGTTAGATTCTACCATGGTTCCTTTGATTACCTTTGAGACGGGGTAAGCAATAGCATCATCTGGTTTTGATAGGTTCTCGGCAGGGAGTTGATCAGCAGAAAGTGTAGTGGGTTTCACTGTTTCAATTAAGGTACGGAGAAGTGAAGTGGCAACTGGTTGGCAGCTGAACACAAGTAGTTTTCTAGGGGTGCTACTTTCAGGACCAGGGGAGCTAGGAGGTAGATGGCTAGCTAGGGCCTGAAATGTCTCAGTAAAGAACTGGTCAAAACTATCAGGAACATCTTCAGGGGTATTGTCAATAGTAGCAGCAGGGATTGGGGTTGACGTTTGTCCAGGATGTAGTATATATGACATGCCACCTGAAAGGGTATGGCATTACTGGGTTCAGAGAGACCAGTCCCCAGATTGGCTGTGTGGTGGCATCCCACACATGTGTTGTATGTTCCTGGCCAAGGGTGATGGCTGACTGCATACATGTGGCAGCTGTGACATTGACACATGACTCACATAAACAACAACTGGACCATAGAGGCGATTCACAGGTTACCTTTGCACATGCTACCCTAGTAGTGTGATTGCCATGGTGAGTACCAACACATAGGGCCAATGGGGAACAACATACTGAAGGTGTGTATGTGTGGGTGTACCGCTACTGTTTCATAGAACTGACATATATGACTGCACATGTGGGTAAATGCCAGGTAAGATGTGTGCAATGTGTCACAGGCAACGTACATGCGTACAGGACAGACAGTGACGTTCCGTCATGTGTAAAGTTGACATAATATCGACGCTATGCAGATGTCACTAGAAGTCTACAGAAGCACTGTAACTCTGCATTGCAGGTGTAAGCAGTGTTCCAGGGAACCCCAAGCGAACATGCATGCAAACAAAGCTACAGTAAACAGGGCTGGAAGTAGTGCATTATACAACAAAGAAGGGGTAACAATAACAGTAAGTAACAATGCAAATATGTAGGCACTATCAACATGTACCCAGGAATATGCAGAGCAGATGCCCATGGTAGAACTGATATTATGTCATACTTATTTGTGATTTGGATTACATTGGTACTGCACACATATCTACATGTGCGAACATCCACATGGCATAGTCATTGTGGGCAACTTGACACCATTACTGTACATGTCCACCATTGCATATCACTACTTGTGTTAACTTTCCCCCTGTGCTACCCATGTATGCGGCTATCTGTTGACAACCTTACCACCGGCATGCAATTATGTGCAGCTGTTATACTTTGGTATGTACTATGGGTGCAGATAATGATTCAGGACATTCATACAGTTACTGCAGCAGGCATGCTGGGATAAACACACAGTCATAGCAGCACACTGTACTGTTACCAACATGATACTACTAATACACTTCTATGTAGTTGCCCTGTGCATCAGCAACGTGTTTACCTGTTCCCGCAATGATGTTGGAGATTGCAGGAGGTGGCACATTGTCATCATATGCACAGGGTGTGGATTAAGTATGCCTGAGTCAGCCACTGATACCACCAATTGACATGTGTGTGTATGTGTGTTGGTGAGGGGCAGCAGTACAGGGTGGGGTAGTGTTGGTGCAGTGTGTGCGTGTATGTGGTTGCCCTAGGTGTTAACATTTTGCATGTGTGTATGCACACACACAGTTCCACCTCATGGCTGCCATATACAGGGGTTTGTGGACAGCCACAGACTGCACCTGGCAGGCCATACAGATCAGTGTCTGTGTGCACGGACACGGTACCTGTGCCTGGCAGGGGTGCTACGAACCGTATCCAGTACAAAGCCAGACTGGGTACTGTCATCAGAAGCAGGAGTGTGTTGACTGGACACAAGTCCCTGTTGGGACTGTCCAGAGCCACGTGCACGTGGTCTCCTGGGGCGTTCCGATGACAGCACAGACCCAGCATTGCTGGGGCTGCTGCTGGCACTATGGGGGCGTGCACGAGCCTGTTGTCGTCCGCGCCGACTGCCAGCTGCTGCTGCTGCTGCCAGCATACGGCCACGTCGACGCAGCAAACGCCAACCATTGCCCTGGCTCATGGACATCTGGTTGTGGAACTGCTTTAATATGTCCCCACAACGTCTGTCTATGACATCGGTGAAGTTACGGATAGTATCCGCAATGTCACGCATACTGTCTGTCATGGCTGTGCGACATTTTCTCAGCTCCCTCAGACCCTGACTGGTGTACCTTTCCATACGTGACTGTGCCTGCATGACAGTCTGAAACATAGCTGAGGTTGACAGACCTCTTTGGGCACGTTGGCCAGAGGCAGTACACCCACGGATGCTCCCACGAGAACCCATGGGCAACTGTCTGTGTGGTACCATCGGAGGACCCTGCCCATGGCTGCTGTGTGGGGACGCATGTGCCACAGGTACCACATTACCCTGGTCTATGCCCACTGCATCCTGTCCATCACCTAGGGACAATGGTGACAAAGGATGTACAGGCAGGATGACTGTGCACAATGATGGGGTTGACAGCTGTGTACTGTCAATTGGCTGACCAATGGGAGACCCTGACACACCTTTGTGTACCATTACACACATATCATCATTACCAGTAGCCGTGGCACAGGATTCAGGTTCCCTGCTGCAGGTCACCAGAGCAGCCCCAGAACCTGTGGGAGGAAGACAGGAAACACAGTTTACAGTCTCCAGACATTGTTACCAGTGATGCACTTATACACACATGCACACATGCACACATGCACACATGGAAACAGGCACACATGCACACGTGGACACAGGCACACATGCACACATGCACACATGCACACAGGCACACATGCACACATGCACACATGCAGACATGCACACGTGGACACATGCACACGTGGACACATGCACACATGCACACATGGACACATGCACACATGGACAAATGCACACATGCACACGTGGTCACATGCACACATGGGCACATGCACACATGCACACATGGTCACATGTGCACATGCACACGTGGACACTGGCACACATGCACACATGCACACGTGGACACAGGCACACATGCACAGATGCACACGTGGACACAGGCACACCTGCACACATGCACACATGGGCACAGGCACACCTGCACACATGCACAGATGCACACCCCGCAGTATACACACAGAGCACTACTGAATTACACTACTGTTACTAGCATTATCAGGACTATTATAGGTTATGTTAAACACACTCATCAGCATGGATGGCCTGCCTTGCTGTAACCCTGGAGGGACCTGCAGAAATGATGAGATTAATGTCAGTGGGCACAACTGTGCCATTGATATTGCATATGATACAGTGTACAGAACAGTCAAGTGTACATATGGCATATTACCTGCACGCTCCATGTCGTGCTGCTGTGTGGAACCAGCCTCCATCATAATGCAGGTGTACTGCTGTTGGTTTTCTGGGGCTGGAGCCACAACACTTAGGAGTAGCCCCTCCAGTCTGGTGAGGGTGGGAAGTGTGGCCACCCCACCTCCTGTGGTGACCTGTTGCCTGTGGATATCTGATGCACGCTGCTGGACACTTTGGATTAAATCACTGCAGTGATGTCGTACCTGCTCATATGTCCTGTTATGCGTGCCAGTATCATTTACCCTACGGACAAGGTCTTGCCACAGTGCGGCCCTCTCCTGCTGATTCTGACTGGTGCGGGAAAACAGGATGTCATACTCCCGCACCAGGCTCTGGTGGATCTCCTCATCTTCCATCACAGAGTAGGCGGGGTTACGCTGTCGTGCCATCTCCCTGGAAGAGAACACAAACAGGATATCAGCAGACCATGTCAGCAATATATGGCACATATACTATACATGATACTCATGTGTAGTGATATACTACTACTCCCATATGTTGCATGTGTGTGTCGTGGTGGATACACAGGTACATGGCCAGATATCAGTGCTCAGCCTACACCTGTGCAACAATACCTGCCACATTCCACACAACATAGTAGCATGCCCCATCGGTCAGCACACACTGACAGGTGCAATGCACAACCTCACTCTGGGGGTTCATCCCAAGGTACTGTATGTCAGACACCGTCCACTACTGTGATGTGGACAGAAGTTACTCGGCCTGGATATACATATCCCACCACCACCACCAGCACAGTAGACTACTATGTATGTGATTAGACAGTTATTCACTTACTGGGACTGAGATGGTATCCATGCAGCACACTGGGCCAGTGGAAGCCACAAGCCACACTGCTGACCCCTTTGCAAATGCTTACCACGGACATGCCACAGACTGCATGGAACTTGCACACACATTTCTAACCCACACCCTATGCACAAAGGTTAGGCATCCTGTCCGGTGGACCCCAGACAGAGGCAGATTGTATAACAATAGCAGGAGGCTACTGCAGGACAGAGCACATTCACATTAAGGGAAGGCATCTGTGGTCAGCACTGGTACTATGCTACGGTCCATCATAACAATGGCCACGGCCTACTCTGGGAGGGAAATGGACACAAACACTATGGATGACCACAAGGCCTTCTTCAGTTATGTTACACATATGGACCAAATCCCTCAGATATGCTCTGCGTTAATACACACCTACTTAACATTCACCAAACAAACAGATATTGGCAACAATCTTGCAGACATGTTCGGTGCACGTATCCCCCCTCCTTCTCCCCCACCAGTTGAAATATTTATCACAGCTGGATGTAACCTCCCTATCATCTCACATGTCCAGGTGAGAGCCACCCTCAGCAGAGAAGAACACACAGCATCACTGTGACCTCGTGGTATCCCTGGATGTGTGCTACCGGCACTCCGAGAGGACATACAACCGCATATAACACTGATAATTTATCTTGGCCGTACTACAGGATATGTACCTGGACAGTGGCATACAGCAACAGTGGTCCCACACCACTAAGGGGGCACCTCGACTGACCCTGGGAATTACCACATCATATGCATAACGGGCCTGGTCTGCTAAGCTATGGAATTATGCAGTATGGGATGCATATGCAGTGATATCGGGTACCTGCAGACACTTGTTCCCAGCCAGTGTGCCTTTGGGATGGGCTGATCCTGCCTTTTGAACCTGGCTGACCTTTCAAAGCAGTCACTACAGCCATTGCTGGGCCAACGCACAGACAACTGCTGCCAGGATCATGGCCTAAGACTGATTGACATGTAATGTATGGTCATCCCCTTTTGGTAGAACTACGTACACACAGCATATCACATGGACATACCTATGGATACAGACCTATGACACATTTGGAGGGCTCACAGTATGCACACTATTAACCTGCTACTTTGCATTACCTGTGTTTGTCGAAGCTGGTTGCGTTACCACTGCTTCTGCTTGCTGCTGCTACTGTCAGTGCTGACAGCTTCGGGTGACAGAGTCACAGTGTATAATTTTTTTTTTTTTTGCTCTCTCTCTCTCTCTCTCTCTCACTTCTTGCTCTCCCTCTGTCTGCTTACAGACAATGCAATGAATGTATTGCATGTGGGGAGTGTTAGCACTGGATGCTTTTGTAGGTATCTGCATAGGTCCATGTGATGGCCTCTGCACCAATTGTAAGCCAGCATTTGCTAATTGCATACGGCCAGTTGTGTACTGATTGCAGTTCTCACTGTGATTTCAGGTCAGTGCTATAAAAGGGTATGTGGGATAGGCATTGCCCTTTCAGATTGTGAGGGCGGGGACCATGCTGGTATGCTGTGGACAGTGTTCTGTGAGTTTAAAGGTTAGTATCTCTCTCATGATTCAGGCTGTGTTGTATATTCACATTTCTCCATTCCTCTCTCATGTTCCCTGTAGCAAGTGTGTATGCACAATGACTCCTACAACTATATATATATATATATATATATATATATATATATATATATATATATATATATATATATATATATATGTACATATACATGCATTTATATATGTACTTTAACTGACCTTATTATCTACAAGCTACCAACTAGCATGGCTGTTTCTGTTCACACACTACTATTATGGAAATCCAGTAGTTTTGACAGTAATTTTAAATGACATGCTTTGTGTACTACACATCCTATATTCCCTTTACATTCATCCCTACTATTACATGTTATATTTATTTTAGCACAATGTTTTTGTATAAGAGTCATGGCTTAGTGGTAGGTCGTACAGACTAGAGTTTCCAAGGTCCTGGGTTCGGGACTGACAGTGAGATTTTATTTTGCTTTTGAACTGAGTACAGGACCTGTCAATCAAAGTGACTAAGGCACTTTTAAGCAGTTGTAACCGGGTTAGCGCTGGTTTGCGCGGAGCTCACTCATGCGCACTGGTGGTTAGCTCCGCTCACACACGCGCACTCCCGCTTACAACCGCTTAACGGTGCTTACTCTGGCGCACACCCGCGCTATTTTCTTTGAAAGAAAAGAAAATGGGGAGACAGGAAGGTGGTGAAAAAGGGGTCAAAAAGAGGGTAAGACAGTAGGGAAACAAGCTTGGGATGTGCAGGAGGGATGTAGGTAAGGCCCATAGCTGCCCATTTCTTCATCAGCAACAGCTGTGCATATGTATGTAATTTGATGTGACATTTGAAACGTTCCACCCCTGAGAGAGGTGTCAGGACAACAATAATACTTGTTGTACAGCCAATTGTAATTGATAGGTTCCATGTCCAGCAGACATGTGTGCGGAATGGGCAGCTATGTATGGGCGTAATTTTTTTGTGGGTACAGAGTGCCCCTTTTTTTTTTCAGGTGAGAGTGGTATGTCAGGTGAAAGAAGTCGGTACAGCTGGGGAGGTAGGTTGGGTAGGTAAACAGACAAGACAAACAAGACGCATACAGGGGCGGTGTATGACTGCATGACACGTGTTGGGGGGTTACACAATTGACGGGGACAGAGGTTTGGATATCCAGAGCCCATGAGCCCACAGATGGCAACAGTGGAACTGATATCCCCACCCATAGGCAGTTGCCACTGTTCCTTCACTGCCCAGGACGGGGCTGTGCTGGGGGCTGTGTAGGCCGGGCAACAGGCATGCCCATTAGTTGTGTCACCCGTGCCTCGAGCTGGTGTAGGGGCTCAAGAACAGAGTCCCAAATCTCCCTACGCACCACAGTCCGGATGCTACGGAGGGTGAGTGGTGGTTCTCCTCCAGCCACACTTGCAGAGGGGGGGCGAGCCCCATCCCCTGCAGCGCTTCCACCCGCAGGTGGCACAGGGCCACTGGAGGAGGGTCCGGACACTGCACTAGTGCCAGGTGCACTCGCCAGCTGAGGTGGGAGAGGTGGGTCCACTGGAACCCGCCTTCCCTGTCATCCTATGTTTTGCATTATGTCATGACAGTTTGGGTTAGTGACATATAATACCATTCACAATTAGTTGTAACAGCATGCATTAGTATTCCCATTAACCAAACACCCAGATATTCACACCATTGAACAGTGTGCATAACACATGCATAATTTGAACAGAAATACACAGTCCAACAACATGCAGGGTTAATTGATGGCAACAGGCCATCAGGTGTGGATATATGAACAGGGCAGATGCATCAACGGACATGCAAATATATATGACCCAACAGGACAAGCATCCAGGGGTGTTAATTGTGATTGCACATACCATTTTCACGTGGAATGGGTTATATGTGGTTATAGGGTGGGGTAAAGAAAGTAATATTAACACCTTCGAATAACAATACATATGCTGTACATTTCTAATAGCTACAGTTATATACACACTACTGTTCTAACTACAGTTTCCTATATGATAACTATTTCAACTTGGTGATAGGACTGTTACTGCAACATCAATATACATTTTATTGTTCTTCATACAAATTCATATCTAGCTTTGTTCAGCTACATCATCCTGCTACATTTGCTTTATATAGCTGTAGACAAGTGTGGATGTTTGGTATATCAGACAATCATCCTATCTGCATATTGCACACTGAGAGCAACATATCCAGATTTTGGGATACACATTCCAGATGCAGCAACACTTTGAACAGATTTCGCTGTTTGGTTTTGAATCTCACATGCATTTCATTCTGTCTTGACTGCAGTATACTTTATTCAGGGGTTATTACTACTGTATTGCTGGATTCATGACACTTTCTCACACTCTCTCACTTGCTTTCATTTTACTATTCAGGATGGTACTTACTTCTAGGCTTTATTGACATGTTTTACCTGTAGTTATTACAATCCTTTCCAGCAGTCTCACTTCTGTCATGTTTCAGTATTTCCACAGGGATATATTTCACACATGTGATTTCATCATCTTCTGCAGCTATACTTTTCAGCCTGCTGCAGGTTGTGTACTATTTTCTTACAGGTAGGGCATTTTTATTTCAGAATATATGTCAGACAGTTTCATTTTTCGGTTTAACTTACAGGCTGAAACACACTTTTGTAATCAAACAATACTTGCAGACACTTTCACACTGTTACTTGCAGATTGTATTCCTTACTGACTACACTGCACTCTTTTGCTGACTGTCATACTTTTATATTTCTTTACAGTTACTGGTAGTGGATTACTGACCTGCCTGGTGGCGCAACTGCACCAGCCTATCACCATAGGCTCTGCGGTTCGCAGAATGGACACCTGCAGCTGTAATATAAATTAAGTAATATTGGAATACACATCTCCATAATATCATCTAGTTTAATTTCTTACATACATAATTAAATGTAACTTACTCAGTAGTGGGGCGTTGGGTGTTTGCCGGGCCTCCTGGATCCGAAGGTTCAGCTGGTCCTGCTTGCATCTCTTCAGGTCTGCATGGTGGTGATGGACCTGATCACCAGTCCTTGGAATCCCTGTGGCACTGGTGAGATCATGAGCCAACCGGTCCCACGCCTCGGCCCTGTATGCTCCCCAGAGGACCTGGCCCTGCATGAGTTGGGCCTCATGATTATGGACTAGGAGCCAGACCATGTACCTGGACTCCTCAACACCCCACCTCTGTGATCGAAAGCAACTACCCTCTCCTACTTCTGTCATTCTGCCTGCAGGTCAGTTCTACAATCATTTATGCTGTGTATTCCTGCCTATGGGGCTTATATAGTCCGTTTTTCCTGCACATATCTGTGATTGGCCATTTTGGAATTGTATCAACTTCAGTAAACCTGCATTGTCATGCTCCAGTTTGTATTCATTCCTATATATTAGCTATTATTGCATGTGAAAGTACTACTGTCATGGCTTAGTGGTTCTGTACCTTGACTATGATGTATAGTATCCTGGGTTCGAACCTGGCCACTGCTTTTTACTTTTCATGACTGTCTAGACATGCTGAGGGGTGTGTCTGTGTAAAGGCAGTTTTGATACGGCTTGCTCAACGTTGCCCGTCGGTTAGCTTGTTTGCACGGTGCGCAGCTCCGCGCAAACGGGGTATGCTGCTTTAAGTCTCATTTGGCTATTGGCACACATATTACGCTCAGCTCAGTTAGGGGCACATAGATTTAGCGTGTTAGACCACTGCTCAGCTATGGGCACTCATTTTGCACCAGATAAACCAATGCTCATCTACGGGCAGATGCACTCACTCTGTTAAACTGTAGCTCAGCTATGGGCACATCTGGCATTTTTTTCTTTTGTTACCTCACATTTCTTCAATATAAAAGGGCTAGTTCATTACATTTTACATAAATTGTGGTTTTATGTGTACATATTTGTCAGGGACTTGTTTCCTGCTTATTTTGCTGATAAAAAAAAATTGGTGTTGTGGGGGCTCGAACCATGAATGCCTGCTCTTCAGCCAACATCTCTACTGCTACGCTATTGCTTCGTGGCTTATTTTGCATATTTAGTTCTTATATGCTTTCACACTGACTGCTAACTGTAGCTGCGCTACGTGCATGCCAGCATAAGCGCACTCACGGTTAAACATTTTACAATTTAAAAAATATATAACGTGTTTATTTATATGTTTTCTGTTCATAGTCTGTGGGGGCATGTGTTGTGTTCTGTTTATTCACATTTCCGTGGACTCTGTCGTGGGTGTTTACTTTGGGAACTTTTCCTCTTCTGGGGGCGTGTCTGCTTACAGGGCTCGGCCTACGGACACGCCCCCTACTGTCTTACACGGACTGTGTTGGCCTTAAGTGTGATTCAGCATGCTCTCATGAATATGCAGAGCATGCTGACATCACTCCGTTTAACTGCAGCCTCCGTGTATGAGTTATAACTCTTACACGGAGGCTTCGTGAATCCTGCCCTTTATGTAAGTTACACTGAATTACTATTCTATGGGTTATTATCAAAACAGAAAAAAAAATATTTTTCAGGAGCCAAGAAATCCTCCACATGTCCTTAGTTATCTATGCATCTCCACTGTCTCATCCCCCTCTCATGATTACCAGTGTTAAACCATAGCAAAAGGCAACTGGTTCTCTATCATAGTCAGAGTGACATCACTTTTGAATTTCCTCAGTTTTAGACTACTCAGTAAAAATGACTGTGCCCAACTTAAAAAAAAAAAAAAATATATATATATATATATATATATATATATATAGGAAATGGGATTTCAGCTATGGCATTTAAACTCTGTACTATTATACAGGGCCAGCAACCACTTTGTTTCTACAGAAAAAGCTTTCCATAAAATCCACTCTGAGTGCTTGAACAAGATACCCAGTGGTATAAAAATACAAAATAATGTAACAAACTTCAAAAAGTAACTACAAATTCATTTAGATAAGCAGACATGTTGTGAGCCCCTTCCTGACTCGGGTTGAAATGTTTGGTACCATTATCCCATTCTACATTACTTAACTCTTTTACAATCTCCTTCCACTTGTTTACTCTCATTTCTTTCAAATTGCCTCATTATGCTGTGTCTGTGGAACTGTCTTATTAAGCTCTTCATACACAGATATAGTCACATCATAGTCTATATATATGTACGTTTGTATTTCAATACACATATTGTTTTTCCTCTTTAGGCATTTTCCTAATGACGCATATTCTAATATTCTTTAACTACTTAATTTTCACTTACTAAACCCTTTTCTGTAAATTGCCCTTCTTATCTTGAGGTTAATTGACATGTATACTGTACATACTGAATTTTCACCTTTATTTTTTTCTGCAGTTGCGTATATTGCAGTTACCTTCATTACATTTCATTAGACTGTTTTAATTGCATTCCATTTTATGTTGCATATTTAACTAGGAAAGAAACCAAAGTTGTCTCTTATTAGTAACACAGAAATTAGAACTGGCAACTTAAAGTTAATCATCTGTGAAGTGAGAAAGCAGATAAAGAACTAAACTTTACATTTAAGGAGTAAAATAAAGCATTTCAAGGCATTGCTGGAAAAGTTCATTGAGACTCTGCCATAGACTGCTGCAAGGTAAAGATTAGTTTGTTTTTCCTTATACTGATTTTGCATTGTTTTATTGCTGTCTTCTATTTTGTATACTGTGGTGTATTTTCATTACAGTGTTTTATTTGCATTCTGTTTTCTACTACATATTTTAAATGGGGAAGAAACTGAACGGGCATTATTTCCTGGAGACTGCTGTGCCATTCAATCCTGACTATCTATGACTGGGCAATGAGTGCGTGTTTGGGACCTCCTGATTGGTCTGGTTGCTATTCAAGACATCTACCGGGAAAAGGCTACAACATGACTACAGACTCCTGCATCATCAGGGCCAAGACTGCTGAGCCTGCTTTTCATCTTGGGATTGGTGCTTTTTGTGAAAGGAGAAGCAAAGGTACATTCTATCCCAGCAATGTGATACATTCTATCCCAGCAATGTGAAGCTGTGGTGGGACCAGCATTATTAGTAGCGAGGTAATAGGTAGGCTAATTCTTACATTCATAATTCTGGATAAGTCTTTCTTTTCAAGTATAGACTGCTTGATTAGCTACAGTCTAACCTAACATCAGAGTTTCTCCTAAGAACTTAATCCAAAAATCTTTAGGGACTACTGCAGTAGCTTCCCCTCAAGTGTTTGTTTGTGTACTGTATAGATGCAAGCCTTTTGAGTTGACATTTTCCCTGTAAAAGCACCCATGAAATGTTAACAGTAGTTGTACACATGGCATCTAGTTTGTGTAGTGCAACTGCCCCACAGCTGCAAACCAGATACTCCTGACTTTATATTTTCACAGCAACCATCTAATCAAGAAGAAAGGGCCTGTTGCCATAAATATGAGCTTTCTCTCTCTCTCTCTCTCTCTCTCTCTCTCTCTCTCTCTCTCTCCCCATTGCTTGCTGGCTTGGTAGATATGGACATCCTGAGACAACATAAAATGGCCTATAATTCACTAACTACCAGCAATTTATTAAATTAAGGTATGTGAGAGCTGTAATTATACAGTGTCACTGGAGGCAAATCTCTCACATGACAGCAGTCTTAATGTCAATCAGGTTGTCAGTAGTACATATGTTGCACCCATCATGCATAGCATGGACCAGACCCATAGACCCACATATGCTGATGCACTTAAATGTAAACTTCCTAAACCCCTAGATGAAACAGAAATAACACATGCCCTCAATGGTCATGAATGCAGACTTTGAAGACAACACCCATATCAGTGCATACAGCCACATCTCATGGATTCTCCACCTCAAAGCCCATATGGCAAGTCACCACACGAACAAACATTTTGGTCATTGGTGACTCCACTGTATGACACAGTATTGTCCTTCTCTCCAAGATGAGTAAGGAAAAATTCACAGTCAGTTCCTTATCAGGGCCAGGATTCATTATATTATATACACACTCAGGTCAATGGACTAAAATACTAGTATCACTCAGTTATAGCTTATGTGTATATACCTCCCTAGACTGTATGATGGCAGACATCTTGCAGCTCTCACAATATGTTTCAGGCTGGGCATGAGCTTAGCATTGATCAGAATTCTACCTTTCCAAGGATGATTCCAGAATATGAACAGAAGATGTCTTACTTTAATAACTGGCTTTGTTTCTTGTGTCATTCTAAAGGGGTGCAATATTTGTCAGCATGAAGGAGATGGTCAACAGACCATGCTACTTTACCAGTGATGGTCTTCACCTCTTCCCCGTAGGATACTGATTATTATCTAAAGTATTGCCCCACAAAGTACCTTTTTAGTCAATACCAACCCGATAATCAATCTGACATAGCAAATCAAAACCAAGAAAATCAAAAGGTGTTACTATTCATTGCTAAGAGTCTAAACAAGAAATTCCATTCCCTACAAGCTCTTCTGACAGTAGAGAATTCTGATGTCTGTGCAGTCAATAATACATGGTTTAAATCAAAGAGAAATGCAAGGCTGCAGTGCCTTACCTATATTTTGACTAGCTATAAACTACAGGCAAGTACTTAAAACCAGAGATGTCTTCATTTACATCAAAGATAAATATACCTCAGGGCTGGTCAAACAGGATGATGGACTTGAGTTTCTCCAAATTCAAATCACCATAGGCAAAATCCCATACCACTTCCTTGCAAGATGGAAACCCATAACACATATTTAAGCTAACTGGAGACACAGCGTGCACCCTAACACCATATTCATGGGAAAATTTAATTCATCATCAACATCAGCCCCCTTTTTCCCATTTTTTTCTACATGGGATCAGGGTATCGTGTTAACTGTTGCCAACTCTGTCAATTCATTGTCACATTCCTTTCTTCTTCAACACTCATGCCTGACTATCACAGATTTCCTTTCACACAATCCAACCACCTCTTTGCTGGACATCCTCGCTTCCTCTTACCTTCTTCCTGTCTGTCCCAAATCTTCCTTGCCAGATTGTCTTCTGCTTTTCTGCACATGTCCAAACCACCGTAATCTGTTCTCTTTGATCTTTTCTTCAATTGGAGCTACTTTGGCTTCTACCCTTATGTCCTCATTTCTTCGTCTGTCCCATAGTGTGCATCCTACCACCCTTCTCAGGCACTTCATTTCCATAACCTCTTGCATCTTCAACTGTTCTGCCTTTACTTCTCAGGTTTCTGTAGCATACAGTAGTACTGGTCACGCCACTGTCTTGTACACCTTACTTTGTCATTCTACTGTCATAGACTACACCCAACACTCTATGCCAGTTGGCTGCAGCCCCTCTGATTCTAGCTTTGACCTCTTCATTCAGACTTCCCTTCTTCTCAACCACCCCTCCCAGATACTTGAAGATGTTTACCTGTTCCACTATCTTCCCTTCTATCTCTATTCTCAGCTTCTTCTGATTTCTCCAATTTGCTGCCATTACCACTGTCTTATCTGTTCTTAGTTTCATCCCATGTGCCTTCAGTTTTGCATTCCATTCTACCATCCTTTGCAGAAGTTCTTGCTCAGAGTCTGCCAGTAATGCCACATTGTCTGCATACAGCAAATTTGTTTGATCTGTCCCCTTTGATCTGTTTGCTAATGTAGTCCATCACCAGTATGAACAGCAGTGGGCTCAGAGATAAACCCTGGTGTACACCCACTCCCACTGGGAACCCTTCTGTGTGGCCGAACACTGTTTGTACTTAAGTCATTGGGTCCTTGTATAAAGTCTGCATTAATTCTACCAATGTTTCTGGGACTTTAAACCACCATAGTACTGCCTAGATCAGCTTTCTTGAGACCTTGTCATATGCTTTCTCCAAGTTTACGAATGCCCAGTTGGACTCTCTCTTCATCTCTAGCTTCTTCTCAAGTATCTGTCTCACTGCAAACATCGGGTCAGTTGTGCTGCATCCTGATCTGAAAGTGAAGTGCTCATCTCCCATCTTACACTCTACTACTTTGCATATCCGTTTATCAAGCACCCTCTCCAGAACTTTCATGCAATGTGAAAGGAGTTTAATGCCTCTGTACTTCCAATAGTTGTGGATGTCTCCTCTGTTCTTGTATACTGGATGAGTATGCTTATTCTCCAGTCATCTGGGATATGCCTTTCTCAACACACTGCTATGAGTATCCTTACAAGATATATCTCTCTCACCCAGTATCTTTATCATATTTGCTGTAACTTCATTTGAGCCTGCTGCTTTCCTTGACTTTATTTTCCTTAGTGCTGTTCTTACTTCTTCTAGGGTGGGCTCCTCTTCTTCTCCCATCCTCGGCTGTTTCTGGGGCAGTACAGCTTCTGTGGGTCTTTTTTCATTCAGAAGCTGCTGAAAATACTCCTTCCATCTGCCTTTGATGTCCTGTGGACTGGAGAGCAGGTTGTTGCTGGCATCCTTTATGAAGGCATCTGACTATCTTCTTTATCTTTCTATCTTTGCCTTGCAACCTGATATAGTTTCTTTGTCCCACCTACTGAGTCACTTTCCAGAAGATGGTAGAGTGCCTCCAATGCCCTATTCTTTGTTATTGTAACTTCTTTCTTAGCTTCTTTTTTAGACAACCAGTAGTTCTTCCTAGCCTGGTCAGTCTTTTCTATCTCCCATTTCTTTCTGCACTCAATCTTTTTTTTTGTTGGATTCCTGGACTTCTGTATTTCCCCACAAGCTTTACTTATGTACCTTATTTCCATACCTGGATCATCCACATATCATTTCTGTAGTCCTAACACATGCTGGTTTTAGGCACCGCCATTCTTGTTCAGCTCCACCTATTTCCCAGGCAGTCATCATATTTTCTGTCTGCCCAATTCAAGTCACCCATTATCAACACCAATTCATATTCCACACTGTTCATTACCACACTATTAAATGGGAATCATAGATGAAAACAAGCATGCAAGCACAGATATTCCTGGGTTTTGGGAACAAATACTCTTTGGACTGGTCTGTCGGTATGCTCCCAGGGGCACAAACATACTAGATCTGGTCCTCACTGATATGGGACAGCACTGCACTCACAAAATGGTCTTTTTATGAAGTAAAAATAAACCTTGGTGCCCCAGCTAAACCTGGAATACTCTGGAACCCAGCTAATCCTGGAATACTCTGGAACTACAATAAGGTTACCTTCCTACTGTTAAGTGATAACCTGGCAAAATTTCAAGTTCCCATAAACCTTGAGGACACTGCTGCCCATGCAAAAATTTTCACAGAATCCCAGTACAAGCATGTCAATAGCTGCATAAAGGCAGCTCTACACAGCAGGAATAAGTGCAGAACTATCTCAAAATACAAGCCACCCTGGTAGAATCACAACAGCAACGGGGTATATAATTCAAGGAAGAATATCCTGGCAAAAATAGGAGGTGTAGCACCTGCAGGATAAACATGCTGTCATCAAACTAAAGAAAGAACTCAAAGGACAAACAAAGTCTTTCAAAGTCAAATTTAGGTAAATCTGGTCTCCAAGGCCAAGGACAATAACAAGTCATTCTTTAGTTATATGCTCAACCTCAAAGGCAATACATAATTGTGTGCAGAACTCATTGTTAATTAAGCCACCTACACTGAACCAGAATATATAGCAAACATATAAGCAAACATATTTAGCTCTAACTTTCCCCTTCTTTCCCCACTAGCCTACCCTCAAGAAATACCATCAAATATAACTCAACTGCCACTTGGGAACAGGTCCTCAATCCTTTCTCCAAGGTAAAGAACACTGCATCAACTGGTCCCAGCAACATCCCAGGTTATCTTCTATATAGCATGAAACATGACTTATAAGGCACTCTGAAATCACTATTTGACTGTCTTCTACAAAGAAGCTTTGCACCACATGAATGTAGAATGGAAACTGTCATCCTTCTGCACTAAGGCAGGACATCAATGGACCCTGGAAACTACAGTCCCATAAGTCTCACTTGTCTCACACGCAAAGCCATGGAATAAATTATCATGGAAATTATCAATAATGACATATGGAACCTCCAGACACTGGACCCAACCCAGTTTGGTTTCATCAAGGGCAGGTCATGCTAACTCAATGTAATGGAATTCTTTGAGAAGGTCAACAAAGCAATGGATGAAGGCAAAATGTATCACACTGCCTTCCTTGACACGACCAAGGCATTTGACACAATGTGTCATTATTCTTGACAATTCCTGATCAAGTGTAATAATTTTTCACAATTTTCTGGAAGTTACTTTATAACTGTTAATGTTAAGGATTTGTTTAGTTGTATACAGCATGAACAGGGTATGGAATGGTTTGCCTTATATATGTCTGAAGGCATGGGCTTTAACCAAGACAAAATTAATGCTTTTTGTCAATGTATGGATTTGGTTTTGAGATATAATTATATACATTTTGCGGGACACTACTTTAAACAAATGGAGGGGGTGGCCATGGGCTCTGCATGTTGCTCCATTTTTGCTACTGTTATCATGGCATGGTAGGAGAGAAACTTCCTGTATCTGAGTCCTTATTATTCTTACATTAGTATGTATGGGAGATATTTAGATAATTTGTTCGTAGCTTGGAAGGGACCTTCATCTGGAATAATTGGATTTATTGAATATATAAATCAGTCAACGGACTTTTTGAAGTTCACTTATACAGTGAGTAGTGATAAAGTAGCTTACCTCGATGTATTGATCTCAAAAGGTGATACTGGACAGAGGTTAAAATCAACCATTTTCAGGAAACCAACTCATTCCAACACTTATATGCATTATTTAAGCAACCATCCCATTCATGTCAATCAAGGAGTGGTGAAGGGACAAATGGTCAGAGCAGCACTTATGGTCTCTGACCACATGGATTTTCTAGCAGAATGTACGTATATTTCAAGCATGTTCTATAATAGAGGATATCCTTGGAGAATGGTCAACCAGATACGTAATGAAATGATTGATAAATGTAATAGGGGTATGTATGCCCTGGGTCTATATTATATCATCGAATGCTTAAAAAAAGTGAACGATGAATAATCAACCCTTTGTAAGTGAAAGCTTACAATCTCGAAAGCTCAGAACAGCATTTTTTTTCCAAAAAAAAAAAAGAAAAGAAAAAAAATTGAAAGAATACATAAAGTGGGGGGCTCTTCCCCCACACCACCCCTACTTAAATATACCAACTCCACGATCGCACTACAGTGCCAAAAACGGCAAGGTAACAGAAGCAGCCAAGCAAATTCTTTCCCTGGAAAAGAATTTGCTTAAAAGCCACTTCGCTATTTTGCCTTTTCGTTGTTTTAAGTTTGACCAAAACGCATTCGATAGAATGTGTCTTTGGTCATCTAATAGGAACCCTATGCCCCATTACTTGGGGAACATCACTTTGCAGTTAGAACAGAGGTGGAGACCATTGTCACTAGCATTGAGCAAAACACTAATGGAACAACTGACATTACACAAGTATTTCATCCACATGTAAGGAATACAAGAGAAGTGTATTGTCCCTTTATTACAACTTATCAAAGTAGTAGTATTATAGTTAGGGCTATTTTATGTAAAAATTGGAATATCATTAGAATAGACAATGACCTGGTAGAGAAGCTAGGTACTAGTCCCAATATTGTATACAGAAAGGGCTCAAACATTAAGAATATTTTGGAGAGGTATGGACAGAACAACAATACTGGGAAAATGGTCCCTTGTGGTATGTGTAATCAATGCACCCACATTTATCAGGGTCTATATTATAACAATGAACAATCAAATGATCGAACATTGTTATATCTAACTCTAAAGTTCGAATTCACAAGACATTGAACAACCAGAACAGCAAAAAAAGACATTAAAACATTGCATAAAGTGGGGGGCTTTGCCGCCCTACTTAAATATACCAACTCCATGATCACACTACAGTGCAAAAAATGGCAAAGTGACGGAAGCGGCCAAGCGACTTCTTTCCCAGGGAAAGAATTCGCTTATATGCCGCTTTGTCATTTTGCCTTTTTGACATTTCAAGTTCGACCAAGACACATTCGACAAAATGTGCCTTCGGTCATCTGATAGGAACCTGTTTATCATGGGTCCAATGTCAACATAGGCAATAAAAGTATTTCTGTTAGGGGAAGATATAGTTGCTACTCACAGGGGGTAGTTTATGTTGCTTTTTGTGTACAATGTCCAGCATTTTATGTTGGAAAGACTCAAAGAAGGCCATTCCAAAAAATATACGAACATTTTTATGACATCCATAGGGATACTAATGCTCTATACAGATGTGTCTATATTAGAACATCGAAATTTCACAATTTCGAATGTTCTAATATCAATCCCCATTCAGTGAATGCTGACAACATCGAACATGCAGAACAGCGAATTTTTTCCTAGGAAAAAATTTGCTGTTCCGAAAAACATGCACACAACACAAGCACACCAAACAAACAGCAATCCACACACATACACCTAAAATCTTACAGCTAACCCTACACTATACTGTACAAACACCAATAACTATCCACTTACCTTAACCCAAACCCTACCCTAAGGTCCGTTACTATCGCACACTCACCTCACCTGCGCCCTGACCTTAACTCACCTAACCTGCCCTAACCCTCATGTCCACACAATCACACACATACCTAACCCATGCCCAGTTGCACACTTACATGAACCCGACTGGTAACTTTCCACCACAGTGCTGAAAATAGAGAAACGACAGACAAGGACAACCAAATTCTTTCCCTAGGAAAAAATTTGGTTTTCTGTCTTTTTGCTATTTTCAGTGTTCGCTGAATAGGGGTCGATATTAGAACATTTGAAATTGTGAAATTTCGATGTTCTAATATAGACCCCTATACATACAAATGAATACATTTCCTTCACATAGTTTTAAATTCCTAGTACTGTATCAGGTTTTAAGACACCCACAAGGTGGACCATGGAATTTATAATAGAAAGCAAAGGGACATGGCGGGAAATCTACTTGAATGCTGGTTCACCACCTGGGTTAAATGAAATGATTTCCATTAATAGTTTTTTAACAATGAAATTTATGATAGATAATTGATTTGTAAATATGCATATATTAGTTAAATTTTTCAGTTTGTAACATATCTACAAAGTAACACTATTAGTTTAAGAATGCATTCATGATTTTATACGGTTATAT